>NC_092212.1:77471418-77542219 GCF_043381705.1 Parasteatoda tepidariorum
CAACTGAAATTTAGAATAGTGTGATTAAGAAAAATATGTGAACTGTTTGCAATTTCAAATTAATATTGAAATGCACAGGTTTAGAATTTTCTACAGTGAAAAGTTTTCGGAACTTCAGTGTTCAAAAAAGTATACAAAAGCTAGACGTTAAGAACGTATCCAATGAGCGAGCAAAGCGAGCATCGGATTGCGAAGCAATCCGAAATGAACAGCGAAAGCAGTTCCGGGGGTTGGCGAGCGACAGCGAGCAGGAGGGGAAGCCTCCTAGTCATGTATAAAACATAAACTTAACTACCACTGGAAGAAATTTTCTCAAAAAGAGTAATGATGGCTGGCCTGCCATGGCTTATGAGAAAATAACGTAAATTCTAAATGAAATTTAGAACAAATAATTGCTGTAAATAACTGCTTTTAATTTTATAACGATTAAAAAAATTTATTTTATGTTTAAATTTGATTTTGTTACAACTATTTGCAATTGTGCTTATTAAAAAATCAAAGAGCTGCAGTGCTTAGGCGATATTTTATTTACTGTAGTTCATACAACACTTAATTTGACACGAAGTTAACTTTTAAAACAATTAAATAAAAAGCTTTGGCAATCTGCCCTAATGAAATAGAAATTCTCGATAAATAAAATATTAAATTATGTCTCCTATTAAATTTCTTCTATTAATATGAAAAACAAAATATTGCTAAAAACAGGCAGTTTAAAGAAGGACAATGGCCTTATTGTTTTTCTTGGGGGAGTTGCCGTTTTTGTTGCCCTGATTCAAATGAGGTTTCTTTTCTTTCAGTGACAAATATTTAAAAATAACAATAGCTCTTCAAGTATAAAATAATTTTTATTAAATTTCACGTTAAGCGTTCTATTATAAATTGTTAAATTTTTTTTATATACTTAGACTGATTTGAGAATGCGTGCATATTATGTTTATTTAAATAGTAAACTAGATTCAGAATTTATACTTTCTCGATTATAAGTTTTCCTTTACTTCGAATTGCTTTATTTCTTTATTAGAATATTTATTTATTTTGAAACATAAAAGATTGTTCAAAGTCTCGTTTCTTTAAAAATTTTATCTCCTCTCATTAGTTTTTCAATGAACATTTTTATTGGCAAATGTGTGTTTTTTTTTAACAAAGTATATGTTTAAGCATTTAATGTACGTGAATGCTAAATGTGTGTTTAATTATCAGTGTTTAAGAGTAAAATTAATAAACAGTTCTTAAAGCTATTGATGTAAATAGTTTAATGTTCACAAAATGTTTAATTCCAATGAAATTTCGTTTACAGAATTATTAGATAGTAGAAACTTTCAATTAGTGCTAATGTATAAATGAAAAAATTCTTGACCAATCCTCTTGAACTAATAAGAGGATTTAACGTTTTAAGATGCAGTGTTCGTGGGGGCTAACAACAGTTACGCTAATAAAACTTCGGCATATCCTAATTAAGCGTATTGTGAAAAAAATAGAGTAACATAATCACTTTTTACGTTATGAAATTATACAAAGGTAATTAATATTTTAAATTTAATGCTATCTTAATAAATAATAAATAACTAAAGTGTTTAGAATTGTGGATCGTTTGTAAATTGTAACACTGAATTATGAATTTTTAACAAACAATTTACTAATGTCGTACTTCATTATGTCATTTGTTCCATTTTTCTAATATACTTTATGGGTGTAATCGATTTTTTTTAATTCTTTTTAAAAATGCTTTTTCATGCTTTTTTTTTAATTTGGTACTAAAAAAACCTATTGCAACTTCCTTTGAAGAGTCAGCTATAATTAAGAAATTAATTAATGTTTACTTCACATTTTGCTATATCTTTTTCGTAGTTGAGCATCAAATCAATCCATGATTACCGGTACTAATGTTGTGGTCATTTCCTAGTGAAATATTCGTCATCTGCATTGAGAAAAAAAGTATGGTCAAAACTGGCAGATTATGGTAAAATTTACCGTTTTCCTGGCTCTATGGGTTCACTATATTTTTTTCGTAGTTTAGCATGAAATCAATCCATGATTACCGGTACTTATGTTTGGGTCATTTGCTCGTGAAATATATTCCTCAAAAGTGTGCTCAAAATTAACAGATTATGGTAAAATTTACCGTTTTCCTGACTCTATGGGTTCACCAAAACATACGGCAATTTTAAACGAGGCCCTTTGGTAATGATTTTGTTAAAGTTAACAATAAAATACTGTTTTATAATATGTGTTGAAAATTGGCTAAATGTGAAACAATTTGGTACTTTTACCGTGATGCAGGTCATACAAAACATTTATTCGTTTAAATTTAGATTTCAGATTTGTTTTTTTCAAAATGTGTATAATTGTGAGAACCAGAATTTCTGGTAAGCCATTGCCATATGAACGGAAACCGTTACCATATAAATGGTTTAAACACCGTATATTTTGATTTTTATTACCAGAATTATGGCATTTTTTACCAGAAGTGTCATTACCATACAATACAGTAGTTTTACCTGTGTGAATTAAAACAATTTAAAGGAGTTTTAAAAGTAGATCGAAAAGCGGAATCTAAGGCAAAGTATGACGTCATTATTGGGCACCCATTAACTACTTTTTTAATTACAATGGTGACAGCACCATTTGCTTTTAAAAAATGGCAAATTAAATAAAGAATAGGAAAAAATAGGGTGGATTTTCAGCAGTAAATGAAAATATTCGAGCTTCTCTCTTAGATTAGAATCTTCGAATTTGAAAGTGGTTCAGCACAAACGTCTAAATTTAGAACTAACAATTGGCAGAGAGAAGAAGAAAAAAAAACTATTCTTTTTCAACAAGATTAAAGCCTTAATTGTAATTACTTGCGCGTCCTGATTCTGCGGACAGCTTGGCCTCTTCAGAAACATACCTCCCCGCTGTTTCAAGAAGTGGCCAAAAACAATGCGGGATCACGATTTCTGGATACGCATCATAGATTATCGACAGAAATCGAAAATGCCTATTCCATTCCATTTTTTTTATTTTAAAGTTCATTCCTTATTTCTGAAGTGGCCTAAAAAGATCTTCTGAACATTGTGGGCGAAGATAGTTGGTTCGCTATTTAAAGTTGATAACAACCGCGTATATGAAATTGGATAATAACGAAAGACTAATTTTAGTGCTTTTCTTCCTCTTTCAAGGATATAATTGTTGTGTCAATTGAAAGGATTTTTGAGTCCGAATTAAGAAGAATGCACCTGAACTACTTTTAGTCTTGTGTGTTTGCAGGCTTGTAATTATCTTTTGTGTACGACAAATAGCCAATTGCGGAGAGTGATTGACGATCTAAGATTGTATTATCAATTTCTTGATCGTGGGAGATTTATAAACTTGAATATACATTATCTGCTTTATACTCCTATGCGTTTTAGTCATGGGTTCTATTTATCTTATGGATTGGTCACTGCAGATGTTAAGTAATAGAAATTCATTTTAATGATTCGCTTAGAAAAAAATATTTCCTATTCATATAGCCTAAAGTTGATCCAAAAATGTCTTTAATCCAATTGTGCTTAGCGTCCGTAAAAGAAGGACGGTTTCTTTTTTTAAAACCATTAAAAAATGGTAGCCAGAAGTATTTTATTAGTAGTTTTTATTTCAAACAAACAAAAAGAGCTGGTTTGTCTCAGGGGGTAGAGCTTTCGCCTCCAAATGAAGTGATCCAAGTTCGGATCCGAATTCCGCACCCGACCCGCATCGGTCACAGTGCTGTAGTGAAATATTTTAGTGGTAGACGGATCATGGTTTTGAATACCCTTGCCATCGGGCTAATTATGGGAGATTTTTGCGATTTTTCTCTCTATGTTACGCAAATCTGGGCTAGTTTCATCAAAAAGTAGTTCATTAAGGCTAGTTTGTCCCTATACTTGATTCAGGAGTTCTCTTGCCTTCTGGGTTGGCTTCAACATCACAAGGCCATGGAGTTGAACACTGAGAGTCTTCAACTCACAACTTGGTTCACNTTTATATATATATATATATTATTTATATTTGAATCTGAATTCAAAATACAGAGCCTTTTCATAGCTCAAGTGATAGGTAAGAAGAGGAATTATCTACTTTGATTTTAAGCATATTTATACAGCAGCTTTTTCTGTAATGTATTTTTTTATATCATCGCAATGTTACTGTTTATGAATTCATATTTTACCTTCCGATTAATTCAATATTTTCCAATGCATGTTAACACCACTTTATTTTTAGAACATTATATTACTATCAATTTCGCATGCATTACGAGAGTTTTCAATGACATTCAATATTGTATATTGTTTAACATTAATGTTGGCAGCATTTTTAATAACGGTGACTTTGAATACATTATTTTTTTAAACACGGTATTAAATATAGTGGCCTTATATCATATAATATAATCTTTCTTATTTTTAATGGAAGCTTGCTTATTTTGAAACATAAAAAAATTATACCTTTTTACGCAATGTCGAATTTGATAAATATTAAATAATTTTACTAAAAAAAAATCATATTTTTGTGTCAACACGCAAATTTCATACTATTTCAGGAAATTTGCTTACACATTTATATAAAAAAAATTAGGTTTTATTTTTTTGGTGACAGTATGAATTGTTTTCAAAATTATTATTTCTTAAAAATAAAACCAAATTTGAAATTCTGTTCTAATTTTATATTTATGTAACAGTATCATTGTAGCAGTATCATTAAAACAGTGTAATTTGGCTAGGCTTTGGGTGAAATCATAATTATTAACTAATATTTCACCGCTGTGTAGCAAGAGCAAGTTTATTTTGATTTCCCCCCCCCACCCAAATTAATAAAATAAAGGTATACCACAAGCATATTTTGATATAAATTGGGATAGGAAAAACGCATTGATAACCATAATGTAATATAAGTGTAGTATAAATTGCATTTTTAAAAAAAATCATGAATAAAAAACACATTAAACGTTTTCGCTAAAAAATAAGCTATTAACCATAACATGAGATAAAATTATACCATTACAAAAACAAATAAAATAAAGAGTTTGAATTACTAAAATAAAATGTTTGTAATATATGAATGAATAGCTAAATATCATTTATATTAATTCTGATAGATAGATGTTTAAAAATTGCGTTAAAAACCATGCTCGTAAGTTACTTCCTTTGCTTAGCTGTACGAATTTAAACTCGAATAGTATGTAAGCAATTTGTTATGTTTTTATTAAAAAATGACAATGAAACTAAATAAATATTGAAGTGTTAATTATGTGAGTGGTTGTTGCTAAAGATAAATGCGTCGATAAAAATGCGAATGACACCTGGAAATTACTTAAGACAAATTACGTTAGTAATTACGTAAATGACAAATAATATGAATAATTTTGATAGTGGTAACTATAAGATTGATAATCAACAAAATCGTTAAGATTCAAAAAGTATGTGCTTTATGTTATCATATTTGAGGTAAACTATTTTTAATGGTAGAGATAAATCTAATAAAGTTATTTGGCGCGTTCTGTTGTTGTAAGTATGCTATTTAGATACGGTTGGTTTAAAAGTGTGGGAAATTTAAACAACACGTGCATAAAAAGACTGTTATTATCCAACGCATCTTCATTTCTACCTTGGCAGAGAAATACCCTTTCACTAATCGAGGAAATAAAATAACTTCTAAAATAATCGACCTAAATGTTTATTATCCCTAACACAAGCCATGCTTGATGTTTAGTTATGGAATGTTAATGTAGTTGTGTGGGGATTTTGTCGACCTTTCCTCCAAAATTTAATTGTTTGATCTGTATATGTTTTTCCCCTTTGCATGAATGATTTAGTATGCCGCGATACTGCGATAAACTATTCATTTCTAATAAACTATTCATCATAATCATGAGATGAGATGGCGTATTTCGAAACTCAAAAGCATTTTTCGTAATATTTAAAATTTTCTTTTTTTACTGTCATATTGCACAGAAAATATTTTGATAAAAAATATTATTAATTTAAAAATATTATAACTGTTATTTTTGATTAAAACTCATGAAAGCCTGAAATGTTATGTGTCGTAACCTGAAGCCTGCATTTTTCATATGTTAACAGGAGCAAAAAAAGCTCCTGTTTAAAGAGTGGTTATTCTTTTTTTCTTTTCTTTTTTTAACTAAATGAATATTTTTTTCTGGTAGCTACAACTTCATTTTTGAAAAAGTATAAGAATCACTTGCTGGATGTGAAAACAGTTCTGTTTCAAATAAGAAGAATTCTTGTATTATTCTCATAATTCGCGTGACGTATGTTTTACGCAGGTCAACACGTGTTTATCTTAGAATGCTGTATTTTTTAGTCTTTATTTTGTTGCTACAAAAATATTACCGATATTTGATTACGCTACAATAATAGGTCGGAATAGCTTGGTTAGTAGGACGTTGGACTCGTGTTCGTGAGAACGTGAGTTCGAATACCTCCGACCGAAGAATCCCCATGCATTAAATGGTAGCTGGTGCACGTTAAATCTGTTTGGCTCACAAAGTCCTCCAAGTTCCCATAATAGGAATAACATCTGTGGATGACTGAATGAAATATGATTAAATCCTTCTTGTAAAACTGGCTGTGACGTCTGTGTGGGTGAAATCGTATTCTTGGCCATTGATGGCACCACTGAAAAAATAAGAAACTAAACCTTTAGCTTAAAAACTCGCTTGATTTCAGGTATTCTTGCTGGTGTTGGCAAGTGGCATCATTACCAACAACAACATCGCTCTTCATTAGCTATTCAAGTTTTTTTTTTAAATTTAAAACCGTAAAGTAATAGAGCTGAATTTTATTCGAATAATTATTAATTATTGCATAAGGAATTATGGTCGGAAAACTCTTTTATTTAATTTATTTTTTTCTGCGTTTAGTTTTTAAATGAAATGTAGTGTCAGGTAAACAAAGCGCAAAAACCTACATTATCTATATATATCTTATTATAACATCTATATCATAGGTTGTCAAAATCTCATGGTTTAGTCATCGTCCATTTTACAAGGCTTCAGATATGCTTCAGATATTGATAAAATTGGCTTCAGATATGCTATAGCAATTGAAAATGCCTACTGACGTATTCATTATATTTTATTTTTTGTAAAATGTTGGATATTTTTAATAGTGATTACTACATTTTTTTTAATAGAGTTGCTTGTAAAATGTTCAGAAGTATTAAGTAACTGATACGAAATTTTCAGACATCAAAAAAATCGTATAAATCATAGCTTTGGTAGATAAATTAATTTCGTCTACTAAAATATGAACTCCCTTTTAAAACTGATTTAATATTAATATTATCTATAAATTACTTTTAATTTATCTTGATCGTGCGATTACTCATTAAGCGTCAATATTTTGCACGAATTTCAAAAAGATAAAGTGAAGAATTACATAAAATTAAGCGTTAAATTAGGAGTTTATTTATTATTTTTTTAAATTGGGCATAATTTGACATTATTTTATGACACAGTGTCAAATTTGTTATGAAAATATCGTTCTTCAGTTTGTTTTCTCAACCAGTTACTTGTTGAAAAAGTATAATTGCCTTATTGGCAAGCTTAATTTTTTAAAACTACTTTTCGTTTTATTTAAAATATGTTCTGACTAAAAATAATGCGATTAATAAATATTTATTAATTATAAATGTTGTTTTAACTTTCATATCGAAAGCATAGACCTCCTAACGTTCCATAAATAAACCTTAATTTTAAAATCGCTCTTACTTTCAAAAAATAATTAGAAGAATTGGAACCAAATGGTGTGTGGTAAAGAATTTGGTGATAATAAAGTAAAATTCGTTAAATATTTTTAACTATTCATTTCAAATAATATTATGTTTTTATTATTATATAAGCACTACCAATTTTCAGTGTTGAATCACAAAACAAAATTACTTTAACTTCAATCTAGTTCAAGGTAAGTACTTTACTAACCTCGCGCTAGTGCTGCACAATGGTCTATTGGCTACCGCCTGGGAAACATTCCTGAGGATGGTCCGAAGACATGCCATCGCAATTTTGATCCTCTGCAGAGCTGATGGCTCCCCTACTTTAGTAGCCCGACGACCTGCGCGTGTAGTCGAGCACTTTACAGTAGAACAGATTAACGAGGACCGATACAGCATACTCTCGGTTCCTAAGCAAGCTGATCAAATTGGTCACCCACCCGCCCACTGACCGCAGTCAGTGATGATTGACTTCCGTGTACCATGTCTTTAAGATCAGTCCACTGCGGGATTCAATGCAGTTCAGAGTCATGGTGTTTATTATTCCATATGAGTCAAATACCTGGAATTTTGGGAAACATTCATAAACAATAATTTACGAGAAATAAAGAAAACTTGTTTATCATCAATAGTATATATGCAAAAGTTTTGTAAAGAGAACATTTTATTTTTAAACCAATAGGAACCTTGAAATATTATAACCTCCTGCTTGCTGTAGATATCGACGTCAATGTCAGAAACTACAATAAATATCGCCAAGTGAAAGCAGAAGTTCAATACAAATAGCTTAATGACAGTAATTTTGACTCTTAGTATTTCCTTCTTTGCAATTTTCTAAAAAAGGGAAAAGTTAAAAACGCTGTTGGCGCCAAAAGGCTGGCGCTGGCAAAACAAAAAGACATGGCGAGCTATTACTAATTTGGGTCAGCTTGTCTGGCGAGTGAGCCATAAAATGGATAACTTGGTACCTGTCCATCATCGCTGGTGATTTACCGTATCAACAAGGAATGCTTTTACGGTTGGTTGCGCTTTATTCTTGGAAAGCGAGAGAGAGTGTTTTGTTACTACTTTTGGCGATAAGAGATAAGATATTGATGCAATTTTAAATAAAATTGGAATAAACCGCCAATTGTCACTTAATGGTGTACTATTTATAGAAGCAGGTAAAGGAATGACAATGTGTTTTTGTAAATATCAACATCTTTGTTTTTGTAAATAATTTGAGCAAAATCTTCCTGCTTAACCATGACTGAGGAATGACACTTTGTTGTTGATTTTAATCTCGCTTCTAATCCGTAAATGAGATTATTGAAGGAACTCTAAGGAAAAGTTGAAAAACTTTCATGAATATTATCCTTACTGTTAATATTTATAGTGATATTTACCCATAAGCAAAACATGGCCTTCTTTTTAATTAAAGTACGTAGATTTTTTTGCCATTAATTTAATTTACGTGTGACCCAAAACATATGGAATAATTTTTCTGAATAAACAATGTTCGTAGTTTCATACTTATATGCTATATAATCTACTTAGATCTGGATGAAATAAAAGAGATAAAACTTATTAGGAAAAAAAGATAAAAATGTCTAATAAGGACAAACAGGCTTGTTTTATTTCTTGATATTACAAAAACTCCATTTGCTTCATAAGTTATAATGGGGGGGGGGAAGTAGACGTGTATCAAGCGCTCAAAAATAGGCACCCATTCTCAAGACTTACCAAACGTGAAGCTTTTAACATCTTTATAATTAATGAAGTAAATGGAATTTTCATCAGTTTCTAGGGATTATTCATGTATTATTTGTTTTTACAAGAAGTTGCGAAACCTGAATCACAGAAAGATGATTAGGTTGCAGCTAATTTTAATTTTTCTTCTAATTCTTTAAGGGGATGACATGAAAGTAGGAGAAGTTGGGAAATATAGCTAGTTTTTATTAACATTGTTACGTCTATTTTTTATATTTGTCATGATATTTATTGAGGAAAAACATTTCTTAAACTTTGATTAGAGTGTGAAAAGTGTTATCACATTTTTTGTATAATGACTAAAAATTCATTTTAACTGCTCATTGCCATAAGAACTTAGAATCCTTAATATTACCCAATAAAAAACCTCGAATGCATTACTAGTATTTCTTTTATCACTGAAGGCTATTAACTAATTTTAAAATTGAGCGATGACACTAGGAAATATTTTTTTTTCTTCTGTTGCATACGTTTTGTGAACGAATCTCAGATATTTCTTCGTCGCTGATTTCAAATCTGCAAAAACTTATCCCTACACGCTACAGTTTTTATGCAATTTAATAATAAATTCCTAACCAGAATTTTTTTAAATTCACTGGAGTGAACAATATGTGTCCCACCTCTCTTCACCGTAGGGAGTAGTAGGAAGAAGGTGATAAGGCATTTCAGTTTATGATGCAATATCTTAAAATAACAGGTTTTTTTTGTCTTAAGTGTTGTTTTCAAAGGATCAAATAAATGTATATGCATACATATAAACGCATACATTATTTATAAACTTGTATATCCAGATAAAAAATAAACAAAGCTAAATTCATAAATAATTTATTTTGGGAACAAAGTTGTAACTTTCCGAACGAAACTAATTTCTGATCTGAAATCCCCGCATCCGAATTACTTAAGATTAAGCACTTGTATAGTTAAAAAAATTTACAGGAAACAAAACCATGTTAACACCGTGAAAAACACCAGGGAACAACCTGGTATAGTGTATCTACCTATAAGTCATGTTAACTCTATTCTAAGGTGAGGTACCTTTTCATAGATGAAGGTTGACATTGACTATAACATTGGTGACCAATGTCAACCTTCATCTATGAAAAGGTACCTATGTAAAGGTTCATCTATGAAAATACCTTTTCATAGATGAAGGTTGACATTGACTATAACATTGGTGACCAACGTCAACCTTCATCTATGGAAAGGTACCTACCTATGTAAAGGTTCATCTATGGGGTACCTTTTCATAGATGAAGGTTGACATTGACTATAACATTGGTGACCAATGTCAACCTTCATCTATGAAAAGGTACCCCACCATAGAATAGGGTTAACATGTTTTATTTACTAGTGAATTTGAATTATATTTTTGTAGTGGTAGATACACTGCAGTGTAAATAGTTCGTAGAGTAATAAAATTATTTCATTTCATATCTTACTACTTATGTTGTTCTGTTACAATAATTAAATAATTTCTTTTCTTCTATTTCAGATCATATAATAAATTATGCGGCCTCTAATANTTAACATGTCTTATATACTAGTGAATTGGAATTATATTTTTGTAGTGGTAGATACATTGCGGTGTAAATAGTTCGTAGAGCAATAAAATTATTTCATTTCATATCTTACTACTTATGTTGTTCTGTTACAATAATTAAATAATTTCTTTTCTTCTATTTCAGATCATATAATAAATTATGCGGCCTCTAATACTGTGCACGGTACTTTTCCTTGGTTCGCTACTGGCAGTTGTCTCTGGAGATGGCGATGGCTGGGACTACAGACCCATCAAAGTTATCATAAAAGAACATCCAAAACTAATCACAGTTCCCTATCACGTGCCATGGCCAAAGCACGTTCCCGTACCTAAACACGTACCTGTTCTGAAACCTCTTCCCATAGCTAAACCAGTTCCCGTGCCTAAAATCATTCCAGTGGTCAAACACATACACAAAGTGGTTCACGTACCTAAAGTGATTCACATTCACAAATCAGTGCCAGTACCCAAACCTTACCCGATTCCCAAAGTGGTGAAGGTGCCCAAGCCATACGTGGTCCATGTTCCAAAGCACTACCCCGTACCGAAACCATACCACGTCCCAATTTACGTGAAGATTCCCAAGCCTTACATTGTGCCAGTTCACAAGTCGGTGCCAATTCCAGTACCCAAGCATGTGCCAGTGAAGGTTGAAGTAATCAGGGTGAAACCTTTAGTCATCAAAAAACCCGTGCCTATTCTGTGAGTATATTTTAACAGACTTTTCAATTGTTTTTAAAATTTAATTTTTAGTTCCATTGTTTACAAATATATTTGGATGAATAAATAAATTGTTACTTAAAATTCTAATATCTATTCGATTTTTCTTTATTTTGCCTTTATTTTTATCGATTGAAAAGTTTTAAAGATGGATCATATCATTCAGTGATATTGCTGTAAATTTTATAGTAATATACTATAGCAATATTGCTTTAAAGTTTTTGATGTTATATAAGAAAATTGTGAAATTTTCATGAAAGAATTCAATAAGAGTGCTAATTTTATATATTATTATAGTTTTGTAAAGTGTGCTGAATATTGAATTTATGAATGAATATAATAATCATTTATTTTATTTTCAGGTACAAAATATCAGGTAGTTTTGTTTTATAGTTTAAATTTTAAAAAATGGATTTAAACTTTTAAGAATTTCAGCAATATTTACACTGTCACGAACATTTTGGCCATGGATGAAATGTTAAAAAAAATCATTAAATTATCATTAATAAAATTGTTGCAATGGTTTCTATTTTCTGAATCCTTTATAAGATGATCTTTTTATTTAAATGTGATAGACAAATATACCTTAATTCGACTTTGATGCGTTTTAAGAAGTTAGAGGTTGTTCTAAATTCAATTCGCCAATGAATTCGAAACTAAGCAAAAACTTTGTGCTTAAAGAAATAGTCTCTAAACTATAACAATTACTCTTATGTTATTATGTCGCAATTTATGAACAGACTTGCTATAAATTTTGTCACAATTTTGTGAAAATGAAAAGCATTTGTGTTCTACTTCTTTAATATTTAAAACGTATAACAATGCTGTATTTCAGGGCTCATAAAAATTTGGGAAAAAAACTGAATAGGGCGGTGATTTTGAGAATTTTAATCTAAGTGGGAAAATGTGCCAAATTAAAATTTTTTAAAAATGTTCAACTTTTAAAATATCTAAATTATTTGTCTCTTCTAAAGTCCAGGTAATTCATTGCAGTAAGATGATATATATATAGTTTAAAATCATCGCTTTGCTTCAAATGTAAGGCACTTAAATTGTATTTTCCTTGGNTGTTAAGAGAATTTTGCATGAAAAATGTAGGTATAATATAAAATTTGTATAGCTTAAATTGTAAACTTTCTAAAACATTTTTAATTAAAATATACTTTAAAATTTGGTACATCATATTTAGTGCAAAATCTAATTTTCTTACAATACTGTGTAATTTTAGCTAAGAGTTTGAAAATTAATTGATGAATTATTTTTAAGCAAAGCTATAAACACGATTTTAAACTACACATTAATAGCATGACCAGATGTTAAGATAGGGGGTATTTAATTTAAACCGCTGATTTGATATTTATCATACCAACAAGTTTGATAATCGTGCTTTTAAGGATATTTTTCAAAGTCTCCGTCGTCTTATGAAATTATGCTTTTTTCCGAATAATATTGTTTAAGTTTAGCATATCTAAAGACAGCGAGATCTATCCGAATTTAGAAAATGGCGCAAAGCGTCAATATGGAGAAAAGCCACAATTTTGTGAAAATGAAAAGTATTTGTGTTCTACTTTTTTAATATTTAAAACGTATAACAATGCTGTATTTCTGGGCTCATAAAAATTTGGAAAAAAACTGAATAAAGCAGTGATTTTGAGAATTTTAATCTAAGTGGAAAAATGTGCCAAATTAAAATTTTTAAAAAAAGTTCAACTTTTAAAATATTTAAATTATTTGTCCCTTCTAAAGTCCAGGTAATTCATTGCAGTAAAATGATATATATATAGTTTAAAATCATCGCTTTGCTTCAAATGTAAGGCACTTAAATTGTATTTTCCTTGGCGGCTGATCTTCGAAAACCATGTTAAATCTTAACAACTCGTGCTATTTCCAACATCTTGTTCGATTACTTGAACAGAATCACCATTACCGGTGATAATAATGATCTTATTGGTTCAAAATTGAAATCTCACATTTTTGAATAGATATTTTCGTTTAAAGTATTCAAATTTTTTTGAGCATGTTACTTAAGAAAAATATCTTACGCGGTAAAAAAGAATTCTGGTAAAATTACCGTACTGCATGGTAATGACATTTCTGGTAAAAAAAAACGCAATTCTGGTAAGAAAAAGTAAAATATACGGTATTTAAACCATTTTTTAGTGATTTTTCCGTTTATACATTAATGGTTTACGGGAAAATCTGATTTTCAAAATTATAGTTCTTATTGTCACACATTTAGTAAAAATATATGCAAAACTGAAATGTAAACTTAGCCGAATAAATCGGTTTTATACCATGCTCTTATGTATCATGCTAAAATTACTAAATTTTAAATTATTTATCAAATGTTATCACATATTATAAAACCATATTTTATTGTTAGTTTTCTTTAAATCAATACCTTTAGTAAAAATTACGAGCTATAAAATAAATTAAACGGTTATAACACATAAATCAGTTGAGAGGAAAATAAATATTAACTCTTGGTTTAGGTCAAAAATAATCAAAATTTAAAAAAAAAATTTTTTTGGTTTCCTATTCTATTGTTAAACTTAATCAGAATTGTTTATTATAAATTTCGGAAATGCATAGGTATTATATTTTTGTCCTACTGCTTTTACGAGGCCCTTACAAACCAAACCATTGTACTCAAGTCTTAAAGCGTAGAAAAAAACGGGATGTTTATTATCTTAAAGTTTAAATCCATATTTATGAATGAATAAATGAAATAACTTAAATTTTTTTATTTTAACTGACGTATAGAAATGGAAAATAAAAAATCTTGCAATAAAGCTTTACGTTGGTATTTCGCGTATGTTGTTGATTTTATTGTTAAAACCGCGCCTTTATTATATTCTTTTAAGTGAAATAATTTCAGAAATTTTTTCTTTCTTTTCCTGGGAATTACTTCTTGCGTGGGGAATGTTGCGATAACAATGAGCAAGATAGTGAATTTGATATTTAGCCACGTGTGTTTACAAACCGTTGAATGAACTATTGACGAGTATACTATGTTGTGCTCCTATGACTTGGCAACTTTCACTACATTCTTTAAAATTCAAAGCGGGTATTGATAATGAGATTTTACAATGCTTGGCGAGGTTGATGAACTTAAAAGTGCTTCTAGTTTTTTGAAATATGAATGGGCCAAAAATTTATTCAAAAGAAAAAATTTATTTTTTAAATCAGAATTTTATTTTTTTTACTACAGAAAGGATTGTTTTAAACGATGTCAAAAAAATCTAACCGAATTGCTTATAATTGAAATATCTTTTAACAATCTTGACATTTGTAATTTATTCTAAAATATGCGTCTTTTTGTATGCATAAAGTTTTATATTTGAAAATTTGGATTGTATCCACAAAGTTTCATATTGAAAATTGGAAACTACTTTTATCACCCAGTAAATGTGCGTTTTTGGTAATTTTTTAATGCGGTTTGAAAGCATTTAGAAACATTTATTACTTAAAAACATTTAATAACAGAAAACAACGTATAGTGTTTTTTTTTTAGATTTAGTATTTATTGTAGCAATGTATTTTTAAATAATTTGTTTTGTCCTAGCATACATATTTCATATTCATTTACTGAAATATTCCTGGATTAAACCTTTGTATTTAAATACTAGTTTTGAATATTGTTTTTTAATTATTTTATTTATTATCTACATATCATTGTAGAAATACTTTTTTAGATAAGTTTTACAACCAGTAATGATCTTTCCTAAGAAACTTGAAAGAAATAATAACTGATAAAAATCTTGCTTATAATAAATATTTGTTAGAAGTTTGATTCTATTTGTCAAATGCAAATGTTAAATGGGCGTGAAAAAAATATGGTATCACCATGTTTAATGATGAGGGATTATTATTTAATCAGCTTTTTAGAAGGGAACTTATTTATATAATGAAGACGGCATCTTTAACTATCTATAACTTTTTTGTTAGATAGGTTTATTCAGTTAAAGCAGTTTTTTCCCCTTAGAGTTAAGAACGCTAACATTCCAACGTCTAACCAATAAGAACAAATTGGTCACACAACAAGTACTTTTCTACTTTGCAATCTTTGATTTTTTCCACATTATTTATCTTCGGTAGATTTTTTGTACGTGAGTTTTCATGCTAATGGAAAGGATGTTTAAAAAGAACATAAATATCGAACCTACTTTTGAAAATTAACTCTAGGAGAATTGTGAAAATTATCTAGTTTTGCTATGTCTACAAACTGTGATCAACAATCCAAAAGAACTCCCTCACAGCAATCCAATGGACATGCCAAGAGTCTTATTTCTGCTGAGTGAAAAAGAAATTATCTGTTTCATTTCAGATGTTACTGTTAAAAATATTTCTCCAAAACACAGATTTCGGCTATAACTAGATATTTCAAGATCCTAATATTTATTGAATGAAAAAGAAATCTGAATGAAAAGGATATTCCGCATAAAAAGTAATTATTAAGATATTTCCCTATAGCACAGATTTCAGTCCCTAGGCCAAGATACCATAATTCACATTTTAGTGCCTTCACTGCCATGAAAAATGGTTTAATTTGTTTTTGGTATTGTAAAAATTCCAGGCGCCAAATTTTTATTGAAAGAAAGGAAGTATACTGTCTGCATCAACATGTAACCTACAATATAGCTTTCCATAACACAGATTCCAATATTTGTGTCAAAGCTCTGAATAACATGCGTTTTAGTGCTATTAGAGCCAAGAAAGTTGGTCTATATCCTTTTGGTTATGCGGACTTTTCAGGAACCTTATTTTAAATGAATGAAAAAGCAGTTATATGTTCTGTATGAGATGAAGAGACAAAATTTCTCGTTAGTGCATATTTTAGCGCAATGGCAAAGCTCCATTGCATGAGTTTGACTGCTTTGGCAAGGACTCCCTATTCCAGATTATAATGTCAAGAAAAATGGTTAAAACCTCTTATTGTTATGGTTAAAACCTAACAAAAGAGGTTAGAACCTCTTTTTGTTAGGCGTAACTGATTGGAATCAATAATCTCTTCTTCCACGAGTCTTTGGTTTGATTACTGTCAACGCAAGAATATAAAAAAAATGGTCCGTTTAAGTTTCAGAAATATTTTTTCATCTTGAATAATCAATCATAGCTTTTGCATACCCTGAAAAAAATCTTTTCAATTTTTTTCTTAGAAATACAATGTTTTAGAAGTGCACGAAACATTTCTAGCATTCTTTAAAATAATTCTGATTCATAATGTAGAATTTTGACTCATAGATGGCTCTATAACAGGAAAAGAATGGGATACATGCAAGTACAGTAGTGTGTGTATCTCGGTCCTGTTCCAAGCCCATCAAGTCTCAATTCTCTTAAGTGAGACATTCTTTATTCTTTAACAAAGATTCTTTCACAAAGATTTCAATTCTTTCGCTATATATTTTTTACTTAACCCAAAGATAGGTACAAAACCATGCAGAAGCTAAACGATTTATGCATCGAAATCGCCAGGTACAGAAAACAAAAATATATCGCGGTTGCAATAAAATACATAAACATATAATAAATATAATACGGAGTTGTTTTGAATTAACTTCATGTTAATTAACATTCTAACTTATGCGGAGAAACTCGACTTCAACACGCTATCTGGCGCTGAAGTCTCTGTATTGTCACATGTTTGTGTATCAGAGATCGTCTTCTTCTCGAGTTGCAAGTACCCTATTATGAATACTAACAACGTAGTTGCTATATTATATTGGTGTACAGTACATGTGGGAAAACTTTTGGATAATGACTCTAATCATGGAAAAAGGAAGCAATATACAAAATTAGGTGCAAATCACTTTTTGCAACGTGTTTCTTTGTTTATGGTAGCTAATTAAAGCACATATCGGGTATCAGCACATATCTAGGTATTAAAAGCTGCTAAGCCAGAAATAATTTTCTGATTTTTAATTTTTATCATTCAATTATTTAATTTATATTGATATTTATTATAGTTATTTTAAATTTCATTAGAATTTGTAAAATTCTCTTTTATATTTTCTAATAAGTGGCCTCAAAATTATTCGAAAAAAATCCTTACAACAAATATTTACATGACGTGTTGAAGATTTGGTGTGTTGGTTAAAAATACCTCAACAGGTTTCAAAATAGTTAAAAATTGAAATCACGAAAAGTGCGTGTTTAAAAGTCTCACGCATTGTAAATGTCAGAAATATTTCTGGTATCATTTGCGCTGTAAAGGTCGAAGATTGAGTGTGGCAGACGATGTTAAGTACAGATTCTCAAGAAATTACTAAACTAAAAGAAGATTATGTCCTACGAAAAAAAAACGAAAACAAAATTCGAATTTCACAATACAATTTTGAAAATAAGGATGAAATACACATTTTCTTATTACTGTTCAGTATTTCTAAATATATAATTAAGAGGTGAAAAATTTGTAAGAATCTAGAAGCAATTTTCCAGTTTTTAGGAGTTTTTGGATTCGAAAAGAAGTAAAAAAAATCTGTAATCCATAAAGTTGCAGTTTGTATGGATGATTTTAGGACAATAAAGCAATGCAATTAGGCTAGCGGAGACACACATGAGAGTACATGGATAAATTTTACCCGTAAAACAATATTAGGAAGCAAGAAGACCAAGTACCTCACGTCCTAAAACAATTGCAATGTCAACGTTTTGATGATAACAGGATAGCTTTTCATATTGCTGTTGTTGTAGAATAGCGAACTGAATGATGATAATAAAATATTATATTTGAACACAGCACTGTTGTGAATTCAAGTTTAAATCAAAGAAAATTAATAGTCCCTAATATTTTGTAATAAACGCTAAGAAAAGTAATGGAATTGACTATCTCTGCTATGGCTATCCTGATTCATTGCTTTAGTTGTAGAATAGGAATAAAAATAATAATTTTGGCAAGATATTTCACAAGGGCAAAGCACTTGAGGGGTTTCTGCTGTTGTTCGAAGTGAATTGGAAATGATGACAATAAATCATAGTTAGCGAAAAGAGTTGAGATACAAGGTTATTGTGGTAAAAGCAATAGGAATTTATTCATTTTTATTGCGTCGATCGGGATTTATTGCTGGAGTTCTCTAGTTTCACAATAGCAAATTCGAAAACATACCATTCGGACATAGCTTTAATGCATTCATGTTTTATTGAATGGTAAATAATGACACTGAATCGAAATTTGACAGAATTGCTGAAACATCAGATCACTGTGACTTAAGGCTACTAAATCCATTCATTTCTACAATGTGGTACGGGTTTCAGATAAAACAATCGAGATTATTAAATACTTGTTTTGATTAATTTTGAAATAATGTATTTATAACCGCCGTTGAACAACCGATCCAATTTCTGAGTTTACGACTACCAATGTTCGACGCCGTAGCCTTGTAATTTTGAGCCCAATCCGAAAAATAAAGGTAACTCCTGGATCAAGTGTTTTATTTTATTTTATAGCCGTCGTTGAGCAGCCGACCACATTTTAAGTTTACGACTACTAATGTTCAACTCCGTATCCTTGTAATTTGACAATCCGGAAGACAATGGACCTCCTGGATCAAGTGTTATGAGAAATTAGCCTTCATGAAGGACTTTTTGATGGAACTATCTCTCATTTGCGTTGTACGGTGAGGAGAACCACGAAAACCATCCACTATTAGCCTGTCGGTTAGGGGACTCTAACCCATGATCCATCTATTACTGAGGATATTATCGCCATCACTGTGGTCAGTGCGAGTCGAGTGAGAATTAGAATCAACCAGCCATTGCTGGGATTTGAACCCGGTTCACCTCATAGGAATGGATCAAGGAGATTAGCAAAGTGCGTTACATGGTGAGGAGAACCACAATAACTACTCCTGACAATAAGGGGACTCTAACCCATGATCCGTCTACGACAGAGGATATTTTTCCGCTGCACTGTGGTCGGTGAGAGTCGGGTGCAGAATTCGTATCAACCAGCTATCGATGGGATTCGAACCTGATATATCTTGTTAGGAGGCGAACGCAATATTTTATGAGCCACCACGGATCGAAATGATGTGTTGCTGCATTTGGTGATTACAAATGAATTGCTGAAAAGTTTTGTTCGAGATTATGTCCAAATTTACTTCAAAAAGCAAAATCATTTATTGGGGTCAAATTAAAACGTGAGTTTGGACGAGGCAGGGTTTGGCTTGTTGATATTTAGTTTTTCTTCATTTTAATGCCTCTTTTTTGGAATCCAACAATTTATTTTTATTAGCTGTTGTTAGTTAGAAACTTATTAAGGAGTTTAGAAAATATTTGTTTATAAAAAGTAGAACTTCATAATAGTTTTTCTTTTTTTTCTTCTTTGAAGTCGAAGAAAAATACTTGAACTCCTTTTTTTTCAAACTATGCTAATATGCTGTACATTGTCTAACTTTAAAAAAAAATCAAAAGCATAAATAACAAGAATTATTATACTTCTGTATGTTTTGAACTATTAAAAATGTGTCGGCGAAAATGGTTAAATAGCTATTTAGTTGCCATTTTATCATATTCAACCAAAACAGGTAAATAACCATAAAAACGATGATATTCAAACTGTTAAGTGAGAGAAAAAATGTTTTTTATTACTTTTTCCTCTTATGGTAAAATACAGAATTCTAGCCGCGCCAATTATGCTCACTTTATAAAGTCATTTTGTTTAGTGCAGCTGGATACATGCTGTAGGTGTAGCTGAGGGCTAATCGGTCAATCTCGTGACGAGCTGACCAGGGGTTCGAATTCCAGCCTTGATATTACAATATTTCTTTCATTCCTTCAATGTATAAAGAGTTTCCAGTGCCCTGCACTCTTCAATAGGTGACCCCGAACTCTACTATCTACTCTATATACTATACTATACTACTATATACTATATACTCTATATACTATCGAAACTATCATTCACGCATAAATGGAGCAATATCCGCACAGCTCCAATGACCGTTTAATTTTTATGGTTTAGAAACTATGCTAGTCATAACTCATTACAATACCATATAGTTTTATATTCACGGTTTCTCAACCGTACCTGTTGTAAATGGTTTCAAAACCGTACATTTAGAAATTGTTCTTAACCGTAAATTTCATGGTTAATCGGATGGACAGACTGCTGTCGGTTATTTGACCGTAATTTCAAAATGAGAATTCTAACAGTGTGTGAGTACACATATCCAAAATATAAATGCTGAAATTTGACAACAATCAAGAGCTTAAAAATAATTATAAGATAATATAACTCAGATGCTTTTAATAGTCTTTTAATCCAAACATCTTGGCAACAAAGTTTTGAGTTAAAAAAATTCAAAAAAAACTCATTAAACTTTCCGGTTGTAATCAACAAATGCGGAAAAGAT
This sequence comes from Parasteatoda tepidariorum, assembly GCF_043381705.1. Classification (NCBI taxonomy): domain Eukaryota; kingdom Metazoa; phylum Arthropoda; class Arachnida; order Araneae; family Theridiidae; genus Parasteatoda; species Parasteatoda tepidariorum. Next base: position 77,492,512 of record NC_092212.1, read on the forward strand.
CTGGGTTACATTTTTTCCGCTTACAAGGTGATGAAAATTTTATTATTAAATGCTACCAAAGTGTGATGTTATCAATGTTTATTCTTTCAAATTTTTTTTCTTTTCTTTTCAGTTAAAAAATTTATAGGGCGTAACTCACAGTGCAAGTGGCTTTTAAACATGCTTTTTTTGTCTTCGCTATTGTTCCAATATAAAATACATTGAATTCGAATAGCTTAACTGAATTTTGTAAAGAGCCTTTATGTGCATTATTTTGAGAATTTTTTTGGGCTTTTATGAATTCATAATTATAAATTATATCATATTTTTGTTTTATAAGGGATATGGTTTTATTACGAAGACAATTTTTTTTAAGTCATTTATATAGTCATAGTCTGTATAGTCATAGCTGAATAATAAGATTATAAAGAAATTAAATATTAAGAATTTAATATTTTTAATTTAACACTGTCAAGTTTTATAGTAATGATTAGTAAAACTTTTGTATAAATTTACTGCAATTTGTTAAGATGAATTCCATATTCATGTGTGTTTATAAAAAACATTATAACAATAATAGTAATTTTCAATAAAAACAAAAAAATATATTGTTTCTTTTTTTTTGTAGATAAAAATACATATTTCTTTTTAAACCAGAAGAAAAATGTTTCTTTTTAAATGAATTTTAGTATTAAAATGAATGTAATTGAATAAATAAATCAAAGAAATAGTTGTTTCAGATCTCTGAAAGAAAAAAAACTGTAAGATTTTAAAATTGAATTAATGTTTTTCAAACTAAATTAAAATTATTGGTTTTAAATGATTATATTTAGTTAATGCAAATCGGTATTATTTTAACTATCAGTGTTTGTAAAGTGTTTTAAAATGTAAAAATCTGTAGAAATTATTAATTTATACTTTGTTAATAATGAACCCAAAATTTAAGTCATCCTAATTGTTTAAATATGGATTTCAAAATTTTAGTTCGAAAGCTAAACCTAATTTTAGTAGAACTTATATTTAATCTTTATATTCCTTGCAAAACTCATTCTTCAGTATCGAGAAAAACTACCCTTTATGGAGGAAATTTAGATGAAACTAACCCTGATTTGCGCTACATAGAGGAAAAAACCTCGAAACCATCCCACGATTAGCCCGACGGCAAGGAGATTCTAAACGATGATCCGTCCACTACTGAGAACATTTTACGCCAGCACTGTGATCGGTGCGAGCCGGGTGCAGTATTCGTAAAGACCAGCCATTGCTGGGATTCGAACCTTGTTCGCTTTATTGGAAGGCGAACACTCCATCCCCTGAGCCACCACTGCTCTTATTAATTCATTTTATATCCGTCGTTGAACAGCCGACCCAATTTTTTGGGTTTACGACTACTAATGTTCAACCCCGTAGCCTTGTAGTTTTGAACCAATCTAGAAGACAAGGAAACTCCTGGATCAGTACCCCCAGAGGTTTTGATTTGTTATGGGAGCATGGAGGACTTTGCAACTCAGCAGATTTAACGTGCATCAGTCACCATTTTCTACACGTCTCGGCCGGCTCGGAATCTCTTCGGCCGGCGGGGATCGAACCCACGAACTCTTGGACATGGGCCCAGTGCCCTATCAATCATGCTATCACGGCCCTCTTATTAATACATTTTATTTTATAACCGTCGTTGAACAGCCGACCCAATTTCATGGGTTTACGACTACTAACGTTCAACTCCGTAGCCTTGTAATTTTGAACCAATCCAAAAGACAAGGAAACTCCTGGATCAGTACCCCCAGAAGTATTGATTTGTTATGGGAACATGGAGGACTTTGAGACTCGACAGATTTAACGTGCATCAGTCACCATTTACTACACGGGGAGTCTTCGGCCGGCGAGGATCGAACCCACGACCTCTTGGACATGGGCCCAGTGCCCTATCAATCATGCTATCCCGGCCCTCTTATTAATTCATTAAATATTTTCAAAATAATTAATAAAATTTCAATTATCAAATATTTTAATTTCTTTATAAATTGATTTATCAAGTCTAGGGATTCCGCCAAAATATGATAAATTATTTAGGGTTCCATATCCGAAAAAAGTTGGTAACCTCGGGCTTAATGAAACCGACTACATTTATTTGCAACATTTTTTACCAATTTTGTAAAAAATGTAACTGTATTGTTTAGATTTGCAATTTATTTTAAAACACATGCTTTCAGACAAATAAAGAAAATCAAACGAAATTTAAATAATGGAAAGAATAATTTGTATAGCATTTAACAGATGACTGAGTTAAAGTAAACTCAATTCAGGAAGAGGGTAAGCGACGCTGAAGAAACGGTTCAGGAATTTAGCTTTGCTTAAGGGTATGTGTTACAAAACTGACAAATTGAAATTTAAATTTAGAATTTTTACCGAATCATAACGAACTTTAACTACCATGTCATAGACTTCTAGCCAAGCGTTTGAACTTTGTCTCAGACAAATGTGCTATGACTGACATTTAAAGATTCATTAAAATGTGAAGATGTCTCTCAGACGATAAATAAATAATGGTAGAATTTTTTGTATGATAATCGTTTGATAAGAACTAAATCCGGTTTCGATCAATTTGAATTTATTGGATCTTTTGCCTGTGTTAAATAGTAAAATCTATAGCACATGTAAAATTAATATTTTAAATTACACCACAATTAGAAATTTCTACTCAATTAAATTCAAATCTAATTATTTAATTACATATAATTAAAACATTTTTTAAATCATTGAATAATTTATGATCCATATTCAGTTAAATAATTACATATAGATTAAATAATCATATTAAATTCATGTATGTTATTTTATATCCATGATATAAATTTATCACTCACTACTGATATATGAAATATCATTAAGAGCTTATGGAATAATAATAAAATACTAAAATGGAATACAGTATTAGTAAATGTAGATTTAATAATCATTTTAAATTCGCATAAATTCTTTTAAATTCGTGTTATAAATTAATCACTCACTACTGATATATGAAATATCATTAAAGGCTTAGCGTTGACTATAATGGAATATANCATATGAAATATCATTGAAAGCTTAATGTTGAGTAAAATGGAACATAGTATCAGTAAATATAGATTTAATAATCATATTAAATTCATATAAGTTGTTTTAAATTCATGATATAGATTAATCTCTCACTACTGATATATGAAATATCATTAAAGGCTAAGCGTTGACTATAATGGAATATAGTATTATTAAACATAGATATAATAATCATATTAAATTCATGCAAGTTATTTTAAATTCATTATATAGATTAATCACTCACTACTGATATATAAAATATCATTAAAAGCTACATGTCGAGTAAAATGGAATATAGTATTAGTAAACATAGATATAATCATATTAAATTAATATAAGTTATTTTAAATCCGTGATATAAGTTATGATATATGAAATATCATTACTTATACTACACTTACTTACACTACTGATATATGAAATATCATTAAAAGTTTAGTGTTGAGTAAAATGGACTATCTTTTCACATTTTGATTTAAAATTTTAAAATATTTAAATCCTCAATCTTTTTCTAACAACTCTTTATTCTCCATTAAAATATATTTTTTCATGCTCTTTATTCTTTTTATTTAATCACATCATTATATTCTTTCATTATGTTTGAAAGATTTAAAGGAGAATTTAAAAGTATAACTCTGATTATGTAGAGAATGCGATAAACGAATATGTATGGTGATAAAATAAACTACGGTTTTACCATCTCAAAACGTCTTTTCTATAACCAAATTATTACCGTCTTACCTTTGTAAGAATTAAACTTCGTTGTTAATTTTCCGGAATTTTTTAAAAACATATAATTAAGAAACTGAAATAATGTGATATTTAATAAATTTAAATTTTATGCGTTTTACAAGTTCGTAATTAGCAAAGAATAATAGAAGAATAACAAAGAGTTAATTGGCAAAGAATATAATAGAAATTAGCAAAGATGGCTGATCATTCTGTCTATCGTACCCAATTTGACGTTATGATAAGATTTGTTTTTTTTTCACACAATAAACTAGTTTTTTCTTTATTTGATATAGAAATACATCTTAGCTGTATTTTTGAATCGAAGTTGTATAGTCAACGGTATGGAAGCATCTAAAATATTCATTTAGGGTTTTTAATATTTAAAAAAAAATTTATTTATAGGGGAATATTCAATTTAAAATACGCTTATTAATATTTTTTATATGAAATATTGCCTCTTAGATTATAGTTTTTCAAATAATTACCAATAAATTCAGCAGATAAAATGGTCAGTTTTAGCTTTATTGGTATGCTTCCCGCTCCCCTTAATGAATATGGAATTATTATTAATATTTTATAATATTCTGAAAACTACTTTATTTCATTTTTGTTTCTTTGAAATTAAACTTGCAGTGCCTGACATATTTTTTAAAAAACCCTTCAAAGGAAATGCCTTACATTATTAATATCAAAAACGTTTTAATCGCCTAAGATGTTTAATTTGTTTAAAAAGTGATCACTGTTAAAAATCTGACCACTGGCCAGGAGCAAAGTGTTTAAAAACCCCACAGTTAAAGATATATGTGAAAGAAGGCTCCAGGTTGTATTTTGACAGAATTTAAACAAACTAGTTCTCAAGAGCCGTGATGGCTCCAGGGATAGAGTGTTCGCCTTCCTGGTGAACCAAGTTCGAATCCCAGCGATGGCTAATCTATATGAATTTCGCATCCAGTGTGACCAACCACAGTGCATAATTATTCGTAAAATATCCTCAATTAAAGATGGATCATGGGTTAGAATCCCCTTGCCTACAGGCTGACCGTGGAGGTTTTTCGTGGTTTTCCTCACTATGTAACGTAAATGAGAATTAGTTCCCTCAAAGCGTCCTCCACGAAGGAAAATTTCTCCCAATACTTGATCCAGGCAATCCATTGTCTTTTGGATTGGGTTTTAAATTACGGAGTCGTAAATCCAAAAAAACTGGATCGGCTGTTCAACGACGATTATAAAATAAAATGTATAATAATCTCTTAAGTTTGCACGTTAGCCATTAAAAATCAAGATGATGCCTTACTTTATTCATTGTTTTCAATCATCAAAATTAATCCTCCAGCAGTCTAAGTCAATTCCATAAAAAACAGACAGATGTCTGTTAGCGTTTTTAGAGCTTTAGCGAAGTAAGTAAAATTAATTGATGTATGCCCTACTAACTCTCCTTAAAAAAACCAACAATAAAATACATATGGGGAGATTTTTGGGGTGCAAATGATGGTCGGGGAGCGATTGTCAGCAATTTTTCAATCGTTATTTGTTATATTTACTAGCCCTGTTATCTTTGCTCCATATCTTTGACAACTAAACAATTTGTCTAAAATTTATTCTTTCCTGTGATTAAAAGCTAAAAGTAAAAAGTATTTCCAATAAAATAACAAAATAATCTTCTTTCATGTTCCCGAAATAAACTTTTTTCAGCGAGCGCATTTAAATATTAAATAAACACCATGAAAAATGATTGTCCGTCCGAAAAAAAAAAATAGCCCGCGAGGAATCATCACGTTAAATTCAAATGTGTTTTCATCATGCGAAAACGGGCGTAGTGATGGATTAATGTATATGAAATTGAGGGGAAAATTACAAAAACAATGAACTCACATCATGGAGATGGCAGGCCGGGCGCGTTCCAGCCGGATGATTTCAGAACCTTATTTTCAGCTCTGATTGCTTCGCCTCAGACACTGACCACGGACGATTATTTACTTCATTGTCGCTACAGTCTTTACACGGGACAAGACGATGAAATTAAAGCCTGAAAACAAACAATGTCAATACCCTGTCCACTCGAGGAAATGTGACTTATAGATTTAATAAGTGTTGCTCTGCCGACATCGTTGCCCGAATGATTAATGTGCGACTGTTTTATTTGGAATTTCTTCCAAGACTTTTTTTTAAATGTTAATAAATGTATTTTTAGAGGATGAATTAAAAACATTAAAGCTAAGGAAATACGATAAGGCGTAACGTTAATTTTTTTTTTGGTTTATAAGGAAACTCAAAGTGGTTTAAAAAATGAAAGTCCGGTTGAATTGCGCAAAATAGAATTTCTTTCTCATGAAAAAGTTTCCTTTTACCCTTTTACGAAGCTGGTGGATATGATTTCGATATCGAGTTTGGAGCAAAAATCAAATATTTAATTTGCTGTGATGACTTCGATGTCAAATTATATTAAAAATTAAATAAGTAAAATCTCTGTATCACCTGTTTCGATTGATTTGACTCGATTTCAAGTTAGGGATTTTGGGGTTCCTATATTGGGGTTAGAAAACTGAATAAGTCGATAAAAAGGTATGTTTATTCAGAGAAAGTACGATTTTTGTGTCTGATTTCATAACCTAAACTATCGTATGCACTAAGTTATGAGCATATTTGAGGTAACCCCCTCATACCATTAAAAATTAAGTCGTAGAGCGTCAAGATTCGATCATTAGATCAAAAGTTATTCAAGATGGTCCGCTTTATATTTTGCCCACTGTACATTTCTCAAAGTACGGCGGAATGTACAAAAAATTTACACTGTACATTTCATATATATATATATTAAAGAGATGAAGAAAAAATATTGATAAATAGAATGTTTTTTAAAAAACAAAAATATTGAAAAAATTAAAAAGCCGTTAAACGAAATAAGGAAAAGATATAATATTGTCTCCAGCTCACACGATTATATCAGCAAAAAAGAGTACTTTCTAATTTTGTTTTAATATAGCTAAAGCATATTAATCATATGCACTAAGTTATCAGCATATTTGAGGTAACCCCCTCATACCATTAAAATTAAGTCGTAGAGTCGTTATTCAAGATGGTCCATTTTTTATTTTGAGGCACTATACATTTCTCAAAGGACGGCGAAATGTACAAAAATGTACACTGTGCATTTCATACATATATATTAAAGAGATGAAGAACAATTATTAATTAATAAAAATTTTTAAAAAGGAAAAATATTGAAAAATTAAAAGAAATTAAAAAGCCGGAAAACAGAATAAGGAGAAGATTTAATATTGTCATCAGCTCACACGATTATATCAGCAAAAAAGAGTGCTTTCTAATATTGTATTAATATAGCTAAAGCAAAACAAAATATATAAATATAATAGTGTGACGGATTTTTCCCCTTGTTTTCTTTACATTTTTAACTATATATATACCCATATAATATTAAATTAATACTGCAACTTTAAGTCTGTTATAACGAACATATGTGTTTAAATATTTGAGAGATATTTAAAAACTTTAGTTTTCAAAATTTCGTTTGGAATTTGTGTAAAACTGAAGTAAACAGAAAGAAATCAACGAACCGCTCTGAAAAACTCATTTAGGATTCCAAGATTTATTAAAACATTATTTCCTGACCCTATTTCGTGACTTGTAATCATTTTGTTACATATTTACTAGATTGTAATGCTTCATCACGAATTTTAAAGTGTTTAAGTTGCTTAATGATTCACATTATATGTTCAAAATCACGAAGTTTGAAGGAAAATAATCAATACTGATTTTTTTCCCATTAGACTTTTATTGATTATTGTTTCGATCAATGTGAATGTTATTTTCGTTCACGTTATTTCATTTTTATTGTTTCATCGAAAACATGTATCTAGAACAACACATTGATTTTTATGATTTTTTTTCCTGTCATGATGTTGTTTTTGCCAATCTCACTTATGCGGTTGTAATTTCAATATTATTAAAGAATGTAATAAAATTTTGATATACTTAAGTGATCTCATGTTTGTCATTTTTTATTAACGTTTAATAGAATCACTCACTTTTATGATGTTTAAAATTAATAAGATTGGGAACAATACAATGCTTTTGCATGAAGTTTCAAATTTTTTACTGTTTTGATGTTCTTGTTTTCGTCAATATCAATTACGCCGTTGTAATTTTTTTTGTCGAATGTAATAAAAACAATAATATATAAGTTCATTCTTATTTTTCTTCTTATTTATGTTTTATAGAATTATTTAATCTTATTTTATGTAAGTGCAATGAGACTTGGAGCAACAACTTCTTCAAAAAATTTTTTTATCTGTATACAGTCGAGTTATTCTTGTTTTTATTAATCTCAATAATACCGATGTTATTTCAATTTCACATCAAAGTATAACAAAACTAGAAAATTTTCAAATTTAGTCAAATTTTTAATTTTGATTTAAATTTTTTTTTTTTTAAATTTTTCAAGTTGTATTTTAATATATTTTAAAAGATTCTATATAATTTAATCATAATATTAGGATTGTTTTTAATATATTTTATAACATAATCATATTTTTTTAAATCTTATTTTTTAACAATCCTCCTATTCGTCATTGAATCTTTCATAAATTATAATCTTTTATAAATAATAATCTTTCATAAATAATAATCTTTCATAAATCATAATCTTCTATAAATCAGCACTTTATTATTAAAATATGGTTCCCTTACATAAGTTTAAAATTATATCAAACATAAATTTCAGGAATATAATCCTGAATTTTTTTTCACAAATCAACTCTTACTGTACCAAATATGTGGTTTTCTTAATAAATTTTAAAAGTACACGCGTAATTTATTTTAAAAGCGCATTCATAAATCAAATAAATATTATCTGTTACAGACGTTCGATTCTCTCATTAAAGTTCAATAAAGTATCGATCATCATAAAAAATGCTAAGAAAATATTTAAAATGCAAATAAACAGAAAAGATAAACACAAAACAAAAACAGATAAGATTTTTATAAATTTTTTTATGAAGATTAACATGTTTATTTAATGTTGGAACAATGCGAATTCTTTTTGAATGAAAGTACTTTCTAACAATACCCTTAAAATATGTTTTTTAAATAAATAAAATAACTTTTCAGCTTTTTATTTTCACAAAAAACATGATAACTGTATATTATTGATACATGATATATATTAGTTTTCACTTTGCACTGAGAAAGTTTAAAAATGTATTCTTGTTGAGGAGAGAAGCTAAGTATTTATGCTTTTCAACAAAACGTGGTACGCGATACATTTTTTAAAGTGTACTTCTATTGAAAGGAAGAACTACGCATTCACGTTTTTTAAACAAAAAACAATGCGCAATAATTACTTCAAAATATTTCATTATTGAAATGTGCTATCAAATATTTCTGCTTTTAAGCAAAAAGTTGAGAAAATATATATTTCATGATATATTCATATTTAGAGGAGGTATTCCGGCTTTTAAACAAAAAATTTTGAACAACAAACGTTTCAAAATATATTCACTTTGAAGAGAGAAACCAAATATTTCTGCTTTTCAACAGAAAGTTGTGAATGATAAATGTTTAAAAGTATATTCATATGAAACCAAGTATATGCAAGTATATTAGTTTTTCAACAAAAATTGTGGAAGATAAAAGTCAACTCTACATTCATAAATGAGTTTGTTGCTTTAAATTATATTTTCAGAATTTAGGAAAATCAATAGGAATATTTTTCTAAATGTGAAATAGTTTGGAAAATAATATAAGAAGCTCTGACATACATAATTAAAAAGTATATTTGTTATAAAATTTGTGAATTAAAAGGTTTGTTAAAAAATTAAGAAATTTATTGTACAGAGAGGAATTTATTTTGTATTTTGATGTAAAGAAACTGAAAGAGGTTAATTATTTTTTTTGGATGCTCTGTAGCAAAGCCTGTTCGTTTGGCTCATTTTTCTTAATTAAATGCTATACTTTTTTTAAAATACCTTTTTTTTAAAATTGCTGAAATAGTTTTTTTTTCTTTCCTTTTAATTAAACATTTTAAATTGGCAAAATTTCCGATGCAAATTTATATCACTTTAGTGATGGGTACTTTATTTTTTATCTCATTATTTTAGATACCTCAATATTACCTTACATTGATTAGAAGTGATTCAGTGCTTTAATATTGAACAATATCAACCTACGTTTAAAATCATAACTATTAATGAAAAAGATACAAAGTAATGAGTATTAATGTATCTGTTAAATCTAACTGCTACTGTACCTGTTAGTTTAGTATATGTCATTTATTATGGTATAAAGCAACAAACAGCATGTTCATGTGCCTCATTTCTCTGTTAATATAAATATCTATATTTAGCAGATTAACCAACAACTGTTACATATTGAGTTCTAAAACATTCATTATTCTTTTTTAGGTATAAGGAAAAGGGCTATGGCCATGGTTGGTAAATGAAAAGCCCTGCTTAAAGTTGTATTGTAACCTCATATACCTGTGAATAGAAGATACCTGTGAATCGAAGATCACTGTTCCTCTACATTTTGTGGAGCTTGATGCCAAAACGGCGTACTAAAAGAAATTTCGTGGTCTCCCAACTACGAATGTGCTTAAAAATAAACTGTAATTCCGTGCTGTGTACGGAAAACTGTGCTTGCCTGGGGAAAGCACTGAATCTTTTCTGTGAAGAGACATGTGAATGAATTCAAACAAGTTTCGACATTGTTACAAAAGGGGGATTATAGTTATACACAAATTGGAATTTTTAGTTATTGTAACTGTACCTTATATATTCATGATAATTAAGAATTTAAAAAAAAATATTTGATTTCATATTAAGTACTTAAATTTAAAAAACGCACAATTTTGAAGTTTTTATTTTTACTGTATATTTAAAAAAAACAAATAGTTTATTAAAATGGTGAAATACTTGTTTTATATACAAAAAAATTTGTTTTTAACAATGTCATTAACAATGTGTTTTATCATAATTAACCTATAAGGATATGTGAAAATGCTACTGTAGGAATTCTTTTTAATACATTTTTTATTAGAGGAATGTTTTAATATATCATAAAATATTGCATAATGTTACATTTAATTTATAACTTAATTAATAGCAGTATGTTGTTGCATTTTAGGAAGTGATTGTGTTATGGAAGGGTGAAAAAATTAAAATATGGAATATAATTAAAAAAAAACGTCAAAAATTATAGATTTTGAAACAATAACGTATAAATATACTTCAATAGCAAATATAATGTATTAAGTTTTTAAAAAAATAAAATGTAAAATAAAATTAATATTTTTTGTTAAAACAGACTTACAGTTTATGAAAGTATTGTTCCAGAATTTTATAAATTGTTTTTCATTAAATTTTTTATTCTTTATAACGAGAGAAATGTTACATAATATTGCTGAAATGCAATTTCGAAATGTGAAAATATTTTAAATAGAAAGTTAAATGGGGATATGAATGTGCAGTCAAAAGTTGCGTTAAATATATTTAATTAAAAAGAAAATAACATGTAAAATTGGGTATCTTGCATAAACTGGGAAGTTCTAATTACTAGGGTTATATTATTAATGTTGATGATATTATTGCATTGGCTATTGATATTGATGATGTTATTGTATAAATCATTGATATTAGTGATATTATTGTATAGTTTTTTTTCACGAGTACTTATTTTTTTCTCTTAGATTGGTATGAAATTTAAAATAATTTGCAAAGTATTAAATCAGCCGATATTGAAAAAATAAATGTTTCTTTCCGCATTTTAGCACTCAAATATTCATACACTCAAAACAGTTACAGCTGTTTGAAAATTATCTTTCTATTAGTCGGGTTGGGTAACATTTGGCTTTTGGATCATACTAGATAGGTAAAAATTTGCTAACATCTTTTCGATCAATATTTCAAGAAACTTCTTTTTAAAAAGCTTTAAATAGTTTCTAAAAAAAAAGTTTAAATAACTACAATTAAGGTATAAATGACTTTAAAATTATTGATTTGCACAAATTAACAAAATCAGAATTATAAATTCAATATTTATCAATATTTTGCAAAATATGAGTATCCCATATCCATTAGTAGATGATAAATATAATAAAGGGCATAACAATAAGGGTATAAAGATATAATAAGGGTAATTAGAGACAGAAGAAATAAGAAACATTTTTCTAATACGATACATTTCTCTAATACGTACGATAGATAATTTTAAATAAAACAATTAAAAAAAATCCTTATTGAATTATTTAAAGTTCCACTCTAAAAAGTCTTATGCTTTAAAAATTTGTTAGAACATAATTGCATTCGTGGTAAGGGGGAAAAAATTACTTAATCTCATTTAAAAATAATAATGCTCAAAAAACCAATAACTATCGAAATTTTTAATGCATCTTTGATATGAGGAAATATAGAATTTATATAGTATACCGAAATGAGAAATTTTGTTAGTTCATTTAAATTCTGGCATGTAGCTATTATAGCTACAAGTAAAAATACCAATAATTATAAAAATTAGTTATAAAAGTTTAATAGAACAATTAAATAATTAAGAAATTTTACATGTTTTAGGTAATTATTCTGTTTTTATTTTTAAAAGTAAACATATATGAAATAAATCACTGAACTAAAATAAAAATTCTTATTTCTCCATTTGTCTTTAATTGCCCTAATTTTTCCTAGTCAAAAATTATGCCCAGAGAGTAAACAATGCTAACCCAAATTAAGCTAATCATTAAAATTAATTAAAGTATTATAAGATATCATCTCTGTTTTTCCTTCACGAAGCTTCAGTGTATAATCAGTTGAAAATGAAAAGAATCAAAGTTAATTAATTTTGTATTGAGGAGAAATTTATTACCAAAAAATATTTAAGTTTAAAAACTGTTTATTGATTTATATACAGTACATTTTTTGTATTGTATCTTTTTGTAATTGGTAACAAAGTGAGCATATATTATTAAAAATAAATTACTGACTTATATATAAGTTTAAGTTTAGTTCCAAGACGAAAATTTATCGATTGTCTTTTGCCAGACTATGCAGTATTTAATGACGGTTACTTATTTTTAGGGCGACTGATTGTACTTATTTTAAGACAGTACTTATTTTTAAATTAGCAATTTAATATTTGAAACAGAAATAAACTTTTATTCCATTAAAGACTTTTAAAAAATATATGTCTTTATACTATATACGTGTAAAAACTGTTAGAAAAACTAATCCAAAAAAGTTAATGGCAAAGTCTTATAACGGTAGTTTCAAAACCTGGTCATAGTAGCTCTTTCGAAATTAATCGATGTTGCTACACTTAATTAAGTACTATAAAGAAACACTTATAAATTGTTGATATAACAAAAGCTGATACCATTAAAAATAATTTCATTGTATTTTAGCAAATTTTTACTATCAAGTTCAATGGATTTTACTTCTCTTGTTTGCACACATTTAACTATCTTAAATTTATTTAAATTCTAAAAAAGGAGTGGTCTTATTCACATTATATTGAAAAACGTTTAAAGCATTTATATGAAATAGAGAGAAATTTGTTTGCTGTACTTCTTTTCTCATCTTTTGTAAATATATTTCCTTTTTAATAAATGTTATTTTTTGTATGTATATGATATATTTCTTTCGTACTGTCTATACACAAACATGCTCCCACAATATATTTTCAATATGTCTTAAGGAAATTACTAAAAATTTAGATCTTCTGGCGTATGAGAACTTTATAATGAAAGGTTATGACAATAATAAAACAAATAATTAAAAAATAAATGTATAGTAATGATTGCGTGTTAATGAACAAATTCTTGTACTAACAATAATTTCAATTTTTAAGGAAAAACATACTTGAAGAATATCATTAAGTTATACATTTATTTATTTGAAATATTTTACACTTAAACCGTTCTGAATATGCGTTCTTCGTACTTGGTAAAATAAGTCTTAAATAATTACTGAATCGTTATTTTTTAACATTACGTAATCATGTACATAACTGAAAGCACACTTACATCTAGATAATTAAAGAATTAAAACTATTTACAATTTTTATTCCCTTTTATTGCATTTACCAGTTACTTTATACTATTATATTAAGCAAAACACGTTTTTCAAAATTCAACTTGTCAAAATAAAAATTTACTATATACAACATCATTCGGAACAAAAAGAAAAAACAAAAAACAAAAAAAAAACGATGCTATTAAGCATTTTTAACACAATGAAGCATTTTTTTCCAATGGATTTCCTTGCAGTTGATTTTACATTAGTTAGGTTCATAAAAACATATTTTAAAAGAATAACTATGAACAAAATCATAAATAAATATAAAGAAAGAAAGATATATGCTGCTTCAGATAGCTTCCACAAGATTAATCTGTAGTATCACCCCAACATGGCAATATTGCTTGCGTTGATAGAAAGAATAAAAAAAATACGTAATTTTTAAGAATGCGCACATTTTTTTTAAAGGAAAATCGCTTTTTAGGAATTTCAAAGACCTAACACAAACGGTTTTACGAAGAACAAGATAGACAACAAGCCACAAACTCTCTTTTATTATTATCAAGGTTAATTTCATCAGAAATTGGTTTTAAAAAATTGTTTCCACCTAATCATGAAAAGATTACATGGAAACAATGAGATTGCGAGTTAACAATGATTTTTTATAGATCACTTATTTTATTCTAGCATAAAAGAACATAACATTAGATATGACGAAAATCTCCTCATATATAGACGCCAAGCACCATTTATCGATTCATCGATTCTAGTACTTTATATTAGATCATTGAAAATGAAAATCTCACACGTTCACCGATTCATCGATTCCAGTACTTTATGTTAAAACATTGAAAGTGACGAAAGTCTTTTGGCATATAGGAGCGAAGCATCATTTACCGATTCATTGATTCCAGCAGTCATATATTAAAAGTCGTGAAAAAGCACAAAATAACGCATGTAAAAATGAGGGATTAACATTAAAGTACTTACAAGTCAGTCCTAATTGTTCACTGACAGTTGTTCAGGCAGAATTTCAGCGTTTTTTATAAATTCTTTGAGTTCATCAAAGAAGACATAAGTCTCTGAGCAAGGAGATAAAGTAGTATCTGAAGTACTCTTCCTTTTCTGTTTGTTTTGGGTTTTCTTGGAGCGAGAGGGGCATTCAGGGAAGTTTGCAGTACGGTTGAAACTGAAAACATGAAACATAAAAAAATTACACGAAAAATAATGAAACTACGATTTAACACCATCTTGTCATTGATCTCTTACTTTATTACAACATATTAGAAAATAACATTAGAGATCTCGGTAAAAAAATAAATCTCGGTAAAGGTTCTATTTTTTTTTTGGAAAAACAGTTTCTTTTTAATTCTAAACATGTCACTTACAGAGCATATCTATAGGTAAATAAAGGAGGACAAATTGTGCATTTTCTGTAATTTTTGCCAAGTTATGAGGAAATCATTAGAAATTTAGTTTATATTTAAAAAGTGAGAGTAAGTTGGTAAGAAAATACCCATATATTTCATGAAATCTTTATAGAATATTTTTAAAAAACAGCTGTAGTCCTAAATATGCTAGTTTCAGAGCATAACTATCGTAATTGTT
This sequence comes from Parasteatoda tepidariorum, assembly GCF_043381705.1. NCBI lineage: Eukaryota > Metazoa > Arthropoda > Arachnida > Araneae > Theridiidae > Parasteatoda > Parasteatoda tepidariorum. The sequence continues at coordinate 77,507,931 of NC_092212.1, forward strand.
GACATTTTGCGTTTTTTTGAAGTGAGGAAATTTGCTGAAACTTGATTTAATTTTAGCGTCAATTTGTAGGAAAATGCCCATATATTCCTTTGTAATAGTAGAAACGTTTTTTTTAAATCTTGTTTAATTCTATACATACTACTTTCAGAGCATAAATAACGTAACGTTAAATTTATTTAACGGTGGGAAATTTTCGTAATGAGTGAGTGACTAGTAATAAGTAACCAAATTTTTAATATAATTAGTTTTATATAAAAATGCGACTCGTCAATTTGTAAGAAAATGCCTATATATTCCATGAAATATTTTTTATTTACCGTAAACGTTTTGTATTTCAGTTGTGTTTTTTTTTTCTTGTTCACTTTCCTTGTGCTTTAATTGTATATAGCTAAGCCTACAGTTTTTAGGTCAATTCTGCTGTTTTCGTAAAGTTATAATAAATGGATATAAAAGCTTATTTAAATTTTAAATTAATTAAATTAATACAATTATTTCAAAATCAATCCATTAATTCGTTATTTTCTTGCTTTCGGATAATTCGATATAGTTTTCCGGATATTATGTAAAGTAATTGAGTCAGTATTTAATACAAAAATAAATAAATAAAAATGATATTATAACAAATAATACATATAACAAAGTATTTAAAAAAATATATTTAGAATATAGATTTTTTAGCAACTTCAATATATTTAATGACAGATAAATGTATTAAACATTATTTAACAATGTATTAAATTTAATACCAAAAACTTTTATTGTTCAGAGAAAGAGTGAAAGTGGCCGGTAAATGGATTCTGGACTTTTAAACAGATAAGAGTAGTAGAAAAGTATCTAGTGATACACATTGACATTAGATCAGGGTTTCTTAACCTGTGGTTCATGAACCCCTAAGGGGTCCATGATTTATATTTTGGGGGTCCGCTGACTACTCCTAATTTTTAAAACGTTTGGAAGCCTACCCATTGCTTGTAAAGCGAGCTATGGCAGCTATAATTCCGTTTGTTACAGTGTATCTTTGCAAAGAGGGAGTTTCAACACTTATGACAATAAAAACATAACATCCAAATCAATTGAATATTGAACATGATATGCACGTTGCTTTGACGAAAACCATCCCCCAATTCAATTTATTAATTAAGGAAAAGCAGCAGCAACCTTCACATTAAAAATTTTAATTTAAAAAATTTTGTATACTATTAAAATAATAAAATTAAATGTTTTCTATTAATTGATGTTTCTTACAATTATTTTTTTCACAGGGGGGTGGTCCGTGACTTCTTAAAAAATTTTAAAAGGGGTCCATTATATCAAAAAGGTTAAGAAACACTGCATTAGATAATTGTCAATTAATGATAAAGAGGTTCGAAATGACATACTTTTTTAACCTCAAATAACTAAACTTACTTATACATAAGTAATAATATACGTTTTGGCGTAGAAGGTGTCAAATTTTTAAGGGGAACGAAGTAAAATTACACTGTCATAATAGTTTTCTAAATTTCCCGCACATGAAAAAAAATTAAATGCACTAAATACCTGTAGAAAAATTAATTATTTTTTTTAACTTCTTTCTCGTTTCTAACTTTAAAGAATTTATAGCAATGATAATTCGCGAATTTTATTTCTTTATTTGTCTGAAATATAGAGGAGGATTATCGGAGATTTCCAATTATTGAGGGGGGCTAACAGAAATTTCAAATTAGTATATACCCACCCCCTCCTCAAATGAAGCCCATGACGCACGTGTTATTACATATAAAACTAACTATTGTCAGTTTTCGGAATGATTCATGTTTATTTAACACTTCAACTTCTTCAACGATTGCAAATGTTACATTTCGTTCCTCTTTTAAATTTGAAAGCTGAAAAAAAAAACTTTTTTTATTTCAAAAACCTTAAAATCTTTCGACTTTCGTAATTATACATCCATACCAAACTAAGACGATAAAGAAAAATATAATAAAAAGGAAAATAATAAAAGTGTTTTTAAACACATTCGCTAAGGGTAAATAAGAAGAGAATTGTCGTGAGAAAAAAATTAGAGTCTACTCAATTTACAGTAAATAGATGGCAGCATTAAAATTCTTATTGCAGTGAACACTTTAATGAGCAACAACATATGCGACAGTTTCCCAGCAGATGGCAGCACTGAAATATTCGCATTAATTCAAAGAAATAGAATAAAATTCGTTTTTAAATAACACGTCCTGTCATAAGTACTTGTATAAGTATTTCTGTTTCATAGCGTGTCATTTCTGTCATAAGTATTTCGCACTCATAACGTTTAGGAATATTATAATTTCTAAGCAAATAAAATTACAAAATGAAAACACTTTAAGCAAAATCATTGTCTTAGGTAAATTAATTTAATAGCTAAAATTATTTACTCATTTTGATATTTTTTTCGATTTATTCATTTTTGACAATTTCTATTTATTCATTCATCTTTTTCATACATAACAATCTCTAACAAAATCCTTGTATTAATATTTCGATATATATTTATTTAACATAATATAAAATAGATGGCAGCATCAAAATTCTATTTATAAAGGTCATCATGAACATAAAAATTTTATTTTTGTGAGATTTTTCTAGCAAATGGTTAAATGATTAACTACAATATTTACATTCTGAGTTTATTCAGATTTTCGAAATGTAATATTTTAAAATTAACTTCTGAATAAGACCCAATGTATCCCTATATTTAATTTTTTACCCTAAAAGCAGTGGATTGCATAGACTTCGGTATGCCCTGCAAGATTTATAAATGCTCCCTTTTCTTAATTGGGTATAATATGAAAAAAACACAACTACTTCGATTTAGTAGGAACAACATATGACGCAATGCTAAACGAATGGAATTTAGTTGTTGTTTATTTAGTTATTGTTATTAGTAGTTGTTGTTATTTGTTTTAGTTGTTGTTGTTTATTTAGTTGTATTTAGTTTCAATAACTTTTCTTTATAATGCAATAAAATCTGGCGAGCAGCTATTTAAACGATCGAACACTTCGTTTGTTTATTTGTGGCTTGAAGTTAGGCTCGCAGAAAATGCCGTTCATGGGTTAAATTTAGTAGGAACAACACAACCTGTGACGTAGGCTATATTATACCCAATTGTTTAAATTCTTACTGTTTTTTCTTTTTTTCCTTTTCATCAGTCAACTTAATGATACATTTGCATAAAATAAAATTCCTCTAAACGTTAAAATTCTTTCAAAACTGAAGAATACCAGAGTGATACTTTTCAAAAACAGATTTGTCGTGGGAAAAAATATGAAGATTGAGAGAAAAGTGGTGTTTTTTTTTTTTAATCATATCACGTTACACATAAGTTTTTCTTAAAAATAAATTTACTGTAATATTCTTGAATGAAAGTAAAAAATTAAAAATAGACAAATATTATATTTAGTAACCTAAATGCTAATAAATATTTTAATTAAAGAAATTGTATGGGGCCTGAAATGATTTAAAATTTAAAAAAAAAAAAGGAGCATTATAGCTCTAATTAAGATTCAACGTTTAGTTGGAATTTTCGTTCAGCATATTTGTAGCTTTAGAACATTTATATTTAGTGAAAGAAAAAGAGATTTTATGAAAGTTGAATTGTAAAATGGTTTATTAAGTACTTTTTCTAGCTACAAAAACTAGAAAATAGCTCAAAAAAGTATAACGTTTAAAAAACCCATATTCGAATTTCTCGTGTTATAATAATATTGTAATGTTATAATAATACGTGTTATAATAATATCGAGATACTAAAAAAATGTGAAAATAACTGGAATCAATCTTACTGTACGCAATAATTTATTACATTTTATTAAAAAAAATTTCAATAATACTAAGTGACTTACCAGAATGAAACATGACATGTTTCATTCTGGTATCATAAAGCATTTGATTTTTCATGATAATTTGCAATAAGTTATGGCAAATTAAATCATCAAAAGAAATATTAAACTATATCAGTACAATGAAAAGCCTGATATTTCTTAAATACGTTTCAGGAATAAAAAATGGAATTATGCCATTTTCATGCACTATTATGCATTTGTTCGACATGATAAAACATGGATGATGACATGATAAAATATTCTTATCAATATTGACATTTCATCACACAAATTTAACTCAGCATTGTACATTATGACAATTATTATATACAAACACAATCGCAAAATCATATGACTGTAAAAATTTTGATCTTAGTCGTAATTCCTTAAAAAGAATAAAATTTGATAAAATTGAAGTTATTTTTGTTGATTTAAATACTTTACAAATTTATTGTGCTGTACGATGTACAAGATATTCCGTTTAAAATGTCTTTTTTGATCAGTTATCGTTCGAACCTTGGCCAAGGTTCGAACTATATTCTCAATTTTGTTACAGTTTAACAAAACGAGTAAAGCAACATTTCTGACGAATTTTATGATTTTAAGGTGTATAAAACCAATTTAGTGAAACTTTCGAGAATAAAATTAATAAAATGCGGATTTTTAAAAGGAAATGTACTTATATGTATAAAGTAATTCATTAAGCATTTTTTTTAAGGAAATATTGCTTTTATTTCCCGAAATTTTCTTATTCTTCATTTGAGACTTTGTAACTTGAATTGTTAAAAATAGAATATTTTATGATTCTTCTACTTCTATAAAAATTAATGCATTTAAATAATGATTAATAAGAGTGCATAAATGTACAACTCTATAAAATTCTTATAATAAGGATTCTTAGAATTATTTTAATTCTCCAACCTACACCGGTTTTCAGTGGACCAACGTATCTTATGGCCTGGATATCACAAAAGATCACAATAATATCTCTCCATATCATATAAATTTAAATAACTGCAAGTAATTACTAAATCAAAGATCAAACCTTGTAAAATAATTACAATTTGTAAAATTTATTCTGTAAATAACTACGATTCACATCAGAACAAATTTTAGAAGATAGTAAAACTTTAAAAAATTATTTAGCAGTGCAAAAATACAACTTTTTGAAGTAAAAATGGCATTTTTTAACTGGGCCACGAGATTCTTTCGTAGGATTGGTCCCGCAGTGGACTGATCGTTAAGACACGGTTCCCAGCATATCACCGAAGTCAAGCATCACTGGCTTCGGTCAGTGTGCGGGTGGGTGACCACTTGGATCAGTCTGCGTAGGGACCGAGGGTGTGCGGTATTGGTCCTCGTTAAACTGTGCTACCGTAAAGTGCTCGACTTCGCGCGCAGGTCGTCGGGCTACCGAAGCGGGGTGCCATCCCCTCTGCTGAGGATCAAAATTGTGATGGCATGTCTTCGGATCATCCTCCGGGATGTTTCCCAGACCGTCGCCAATAGCCCATTGTGCAGCTCTAGTGCGATGTAAATGAACTACTACAACAAAAACAAATTTCGTAGGATTGTTGTTGTTTCTAATGACACTTGGACAAGCCAATCTCGCCAGCTATTGGTCTTTTGGGAATTAAGTCAGGAAGATGCGCTTTATCGTTTGACCAGGTGAAAGTTTGTGTTAGCTCAGAACTCCAGGGACAAATGGCAACATCAATCAGTAGGGAGAATATAGATCTAAGAGGAAAGGAAATTTTCACCAGAGCCCTATACTGATCAGTGACCGACCTAAGAACATTTGATGGTCTTAGCGGAGTCGATTCTCTAACCAATGGGCTACCACGGCCCTTTTATAGGATTTGTAGTACTAGTAGGGCAACATGTTAAGGAAAGAAAAAAAAAGAACATACCCCACCTTACGTAATATGCTTATAGAAGGAATAATATGTTGCTGGAAGGAATTAAAACATCATTAAATCGTACAATCTCAGCTCGAAACTTATACCCTAGATTTAATAAAAGCCATACAATAAAATTAAGCGATTGTAAAAGTATGAAATATAATCAAATTTAATAATGAGAAAAAGGCATTGATTATGATCTTAATATCAGGAAGAAATACTTGTCGTATAATAACGTTTGTCAAATTCCTATAGATTGAAATCAAATCAAATATTATCTAATTAAAGATAATCATATGAATAAGTTGAAATAGAATTAATCGAGTGTATACAAATTATAATATCATAAAACTATTATTATGTACTATGATTGAAATTTATTTACGCGGTTCCAATGCAAGTTAAATTATCAACCATTATTATTATTGTATGGAGAATTCTCTGTTCTAAAACCCAAAATAAAAAATTGAAAAAAACTATATATATATATATATATATATACGGCACCATACAAGAACGGCATAAATAGTATTTACTTCATAACTAAGTTTTTATTTCTACATAGAAACAAATTTATTCTAAATAAATATTTAACCTATAACCACTTACATTCTTATTTTATGAGACTAAATTATACGTCATGATTTCAAAAAATCGCAGCAATTAATACTTTTTCAAATAAAAAAATTAAGAAGGAAAAACTTACCGGGATAAATAAAAACAAATATGCGCTCTCATTTTGTATACTGCGATAATAGGACTAAAAGTAAAATCTTGGAACTTTCAAATTCGTTAAGACTTATCACTCGACAAAGAAAACGATAATTTCTCATTCATGTTGTAAAAAATGCATCATTTTAGAGTTATTCTAAATTGTCTGTCTGTTATAGATTAATAATCAAAGAGCCCAATAATTATTACAACAATAGTACCTTACATAAAAACCAGTCTTCAGTATAATCTTGAACAAATGACATGCAGAAGAAAATTTATTATAAATTAAAGTTTCCTATTTTGATTTTTTTTGATAGTTTACAACAATTTATTAAAAATAACAACTGCAGATACATGAACAATAAAAAAAAGTCAGAAGAACAATAGCAATAGATATAGCAGACGATATAAAATTCTCGATCGCAGCACTTGAGTACGCCCTCTAGAGGAGAAAATATTTTCAGGCTTTTATTTATTAAGTTTTCATTTAGTTCTATTATAATGATTGGCAGAGAGTCGGACGTCATTTCTTAGCAGCAAATAAGAAGCAAAATTTTCCTAAGGAAAAGGCAGAAGAACTTGAAAAAACTACCCAGAACATTGGTAAATCTTTCTGAAACAGAAAACATCAAACATTTTTAAGAACGATTTCTCAATAATTTTTACCTTTCTATTATCAACAAACTTGAAACCGATAACTTCCAATTTCGTGATCGCACACTGTTACATGTGTGTATAACGGTAAAATACATTTTTCTTTGTCTTCAATTCGTTACAAAGTAAAGTGAAGTCAACATTGCTTAGTTTATTCCAATTGGGTATAATATAAAAAAAACACAACTACTTCCACTTAGTAGGAATAACATTTACCATGACGCAATGCTAACTTCTATGCCACTATCCACATAAATCAATTATTAATCAAAAATCGAATATCAATTACTTTTCTTTATAATGCAATAAAATCTGGCGAGCAGCTATTTAAACGATCAAACACTTCGTTTGTTTATTTGTGGCTTGAAGTTAGGCTCGCAGAAAATGCCGTTCATGGGTTAAATTTAGTAGGAATAACACAACCTGTGACGTAGGCTATAGTATACCCAATTGATAAATATGATTTTCAGCAAACGCAGAGCTATAAGCGATAAGCAGCGAGCTCGCCGCACTTAACTATACTCAATACTCAATATGATTTCAGAACTGCAATAGCTTTAGAATAGCATATATTTCTGAATCTATATAATTCGGAAAACAACAATATAGAATCCTCCGAATTACTTGAAGTAATATCATTTGTGTTGATTTTTAATAAATTTTTATCGTTTTCCTGGTAAGTATTTTTTAATTTTGAGTGATAAATTTCAACTAGAATTCAGATATTCTGTTTTTAAGTTACATATTGAAATTCATATCGAGATCTTGCAATCATAAAATTTTATTGTGTGTTATGTCATCTTAAAGTAATGAAAGGATAATCTATGTATATATTATTTGAGAATAAAGTTTTCAAACGGGGAACATATCATTTTGGAATTCTCCTGATTTTTAAAGCAGATAAGTGTTATGATTTTTATAACGAAAATTGTCACTTATAAATAATTTTTTTTCTTTCTTACTTGATGATAATTTTCTATAGAATAGTTTTCTACGTCCGATTAAGAATTTTAAAAAAAACATGAAACTTTTTTATTTTAATGTGAGGAATTAGAATCATTTTTTTGTTTCATAAGCATTCTTTATTTTGCGTTTTTTAGTTTATAAATAATGTTTTTTATTGAAACTTAAGAGTTTTTGATAAAAATTGTTGTCAAAAAATTTTTTTTGCAAAACTAAATTATATAAAATTATGAGCTTTTGTATGTTTTTTGCATATTTTAATGCTTAAAGTAATGTGATTCTTAAAACTATGGAATGTAAAGTTTAAATAGGCCTTTCATGTTACATCATTAAATTTAAAAATCGATTTCGCAGGCATAAGGTTTTAACTCTAATAAGAAATCACATATTTTTTTTCTGTTTATTTACAAATATTTTTCCAATGTGTTTTGGATATTCCTTCCCTTAAAAAAAGAGATACCATTTTGCTTGCGTAAGAAAGAATATTAAACATTTCTCTTTTTTAAACTTAATAAGACACAATATCTTTATTGAACGTAACAATGCTAATGCTACACTGAAGACATCTCCAGAACACCTGAATGACTGTTCGTATAGAAATCGCAGTTATTTGTCTCATACATCAACGCCCCCTATAGTTCATTGCGATCGCGAATTTCTATCAAATGTTTCATAATTTTTAAGTGAAATTTCAAAATATATCAAACATTCTTTTATTAATTAATAATAATCTTTTTCGCAAGACTGATTTTAAAATGCTTTTAATTCTTTCATATTTTTATAAATCGTTTGGATTTTTGGACAAGATGATTAATTTTGCTAGACCTTTGTAAAAAAAAGAGAGATGATTAGTTATTTTCATTGAATTTTATTTTTTATTTCACCGCTTACAAATTGTCCAACACTAACATTTCATTTTTTGAGTCAAAATAAATTGAATTACTCCATGAACTGTAATCATTGACAATAATTTTTTGAAATTTTTTTAGCATTCATAATTGGGTATAATATAGCCTACGTCACAGGTTGTGTTGTTCCTACTAAATTTAACCCATGAACGGCATTTTCTGCGAGCCTAACTTCAAGCCACAAATAAACAAACGAAGTGTTCGATCGTTTAAATAGCTGCTCGCCAGATTTTATTGCATTATAAAGAAAAGTTATTGAAACTAAATACAACTAAATAAACAACAACAACTAAAACAAATAACAACAACTACTAATAACAATAACTAAATAAACAACAACTAAATTCCATTCGTTTAGCATTGCGTCATATGTTGTTCCTACTAAATCGAAGTAGTTGTGTTTTTTTCATATTATACCCAATTCATTTTTATAAATCGTTTGCATTTTGAGAAAATATAAGAGCATAATTTTGAGATCAATGTACGTATTGATATAAGAACATAATTTTAAGATCAATGTACGCTGATCCAATAAATTGGGAAATTAAACTTTGAATTCTACTAGTAGTTACACAAATTTTAAATTATTTCGAATTATTCAATTTTCGAAATAAATTAAATATAAGTAAATAAATCACAGATTAAAGTTAAAATTGTAAGTTTTTTCAGGTTCAAATAAATATTTCTAACGAACTAAAACTGCTTTTAAAAAATTAAAAGACTTTTCATTTCTGAACTTTTATAACACCAGCAATGTTACCTTCAATGAGAATTCAATACATCTTTTTTATAAGTCATCAATAGGGTCTGATTACCAAAAAGGCTCGAGAAGCTCGAGCTTCCACTCCGAATTTTAAAATGACAAAAAATTGTTTTGTTTCGGATGACAGTTTTTTTCCTTCTTCTTTTTAATTTTTTTAGAAAAAAAGTTTGCTAAATAGTGAAAATAAATGCACTAATTAAGAAAATATGGAACAGGCGACTGTTTCAGGTTTCTACAATACGAATTATTCACGGTAGAATCAGAGGAAATTGAAGATATGATAGGTGCTAAGCAGACATGGGAGCTTCAGTCGCAGTAGCGAGAATAACCCCTAGACCTAGTCAGACGAGTACACGACAGAAAATGCGCTCTCATTTCAAGAATGCGACTACTTTAAATGTATCAAGAACTAACGAACAATTATATTTTATTCAAAATATTGATTTTCTGCCTCTTCACTTTAAATTTGCTTTTTCCTAAATAATTAAATGATCATTTCTTTAAATTAATTGACGAACGAACTTGGAATAAGTAAAAAGCATTTCAAAAATTCTATGCTTAATTTCTTACCTATAATCTTCATTTGATGTTAAAATGAGTAATGACTGGTGATTAAGACGTTTAATTGGAACAATTGCGAGCAGAAATCCAAAGAAATTGAATACAGTTTTTAAAAGCAAATATATTTATACAAGCCTTAGTATTAAACGATCATTCAATAAAATATATAGAAAAGACATTAATTAATATATAGAATAAAATGTATTCTTCTCTCTTCCTCTTTTGTTCGCTCATTTTTCATTGACTCAATAAAGTTTTTCCTGATTACTTAATGAAAACTATGTAAGAAATATTTCATTAAAATAAAATATGACTCAAGCATACATGTGACCAATAAAGCATGTGACCCAATTAGTTTAAGCAATAAGGTAAGATTTGAGGCTCTATTCATTTAGAGCAGGTAAATTTCCCGTTATATTTGAGGAAGGTCTGAGCTCATAACAAAATGGTGAATTCAAAAGCTTTAAAAAATATTATGCCTATATTTTTAACTTTAATGCGAAATAGATTTGATTAAAATCACCAACAAAAAGAGGAATTTTTTGCATGAAATTGACTAACATATTTAGAATTATTTTGAACATATCCTTTTTGAATTCTTCAAGGCATTTAGTTACTAATTTGCACTTAGCAAGTACATAACACCTTAAAAATTCTTAGATTTCAATAATTTTTCTGTAGATGGCACCACCACAATCTTTCTAAACTTTTTTTATAACCGAAGCTTTCCTTTCCTTCTCTAATATTTGAAAAAGATATATACGAATGAACAAAAAACTCTTTACTCTTTAGTAATAAATTATAAAAAAACTATGTGATTATGGTAAATTTTTCAGATAATAGTCAAACGAATTAAATTTATAACCATTTAAAAATGAAAAGTATTGACGAACAATCACGCTATTTAAGGCCTGGCATAAATAATTTATGCAATTTCATTATAAATATGTTTTGTGATAAAAATTGTTGAAGTATTTTGCACTCAGGAGAGTGCTTAAGATTTTAGCCGCCGTGGGCGAAATATCGCGGTTGGAAAAAAAAAAAATTTTTCTTTTAAATTTTTATTTGAACAAAATAGCTATAAAACGTTGACTTTTTTTACTTCAATCAGATTTTTTTCATAATTGTTTTCGTGTGTAACGATCAAAATTCTGACAGAAAATGTATAAATAATACTAAATATTATTCATCAATAATACTGCAACTTACTTCTTAATACCACGACTAATAATGAAGAAGGTAAATATTATTAATTAATTATTGTAAACTAATTACTGAATTAATAAAGTCAGTTATTTTTTTTATCAAACTAAAAATATTAATGGAAAGAAAGATAACAGACTTGTCCAGTGAAAAGTCAATTAATTTAGATGGCAAAACTTTTGTAAAATTAAATCATTCTTGGCAGAAAAAGTATTTTTTATTTACAGTTAGATACCCTAATTCCACATTTCATAAGTTTTAAAAATTACTTGTATTGAAATAAATGTGTATAATTGAAATATATTTTTTGTTAATACAACAGCAAATTATTTTACTTATTACAATGTGCACATTAAAACAAGAAAATAATATGAAATGAATAATGAAAAATTATAATGTGAAGTTACTTTCTTATCTACATTCACGATCTTTTTTTTCTTTCTTTTTTTAGAAAAAAAAGAGAGAGAGAATATTTTGTTTTGTAATTTATTTACCTTATTCTTTAATTCTATGAATAAAATATTCATGAATAATGAGAATTGATATGAATGTTTTATTACCGCAGACTTAAAGTACCCGAATACCTTCGGTGACAAAATTTTTAATTTAGAATTTTTTTTTATTTAGATTTATAAATGTATTATGCACTAAAACATGGCATGAAAACACTAAAACATGGTACAAAATAAGAATAAAAATTAAAAAGAAATATGTGGGTAAACTGACCAAAAAGACCAAAAATTGAACTTTTTTCGAAAAATACATGTTTTTGTAAAAATTTATTAATCTTTTACATATTCTTTTTTTATAATATTCATAAAAATTCAACTTAGAGAATAGACTAAGGATTGGACATAACATTAGAATTTAGATATTTTACAGAAAATGTAGAAACTTATTCCGTAAAAAAAGGCCTAAATTACGATTAATTATTTTTATTTTAGTTGCAACACGGAAAAAAACCCCCGTTTAATTCAGTAGTCAGCAGTCTATTCCCACGACATTATCTGTAAAAAAAAATTATTCAAAATTTCACGTATTTTAAACAAAAATATTTCATTTAGAATGAAGGAAAATAATCAAAAAATAGTTATGAGAAAAATGAGAAAAAAAGAGACAGTTATTAATTTAATAACTACTATGGATGCTTTTTCTTTAATCATCATAACTTCAGTTCTAATTTACGCAGAAATAAAATCAAATTGTTTTTTTTAAAAAAAAGGAACATTAACTGAAATAAAATTAGACACATTTGGAAATATAAATTATAATTCGCTTGAACTATAATTTATACTAATTACCCGAGGGATTGCAAAAATTTAGCCGAAGCTTATTTTTATTTTATTTTATAATCGTCGTTGAGCAGCAAACCCAATTTTAAGTTTACGACTACTAATGTTCAACTCCGCAGTCTCGTAATTTTGAACCAATCCAGAAGACAAGAACCCTCTTGGACCAGTACCCCCAGAAGCGATTTATTTGTTATGAGAACATGGAGGACTTTGTGACACGACAGATTTTACGTGCATCAGCCACCATTTACTCCACGGGGAGTTTTCGACCTGCGAAGATCGAACACACGGCTTCTTGGACATTGGTCCAGTGCCCTACCATCTAGTCTATCCCTTCCTTACACAAGGTTTAGCAAATATTACGAAAAACTTGTAATATAACCATTTATCAGTTCTGAATTTATATATNTATATATATAAAATTTATCCTGGTATAAACATTTATGATGAATAACAGTTTATGAGAATGAATGATTTTTTTTAAACTACTGACAAGTAAAAAAAAGATTAACAGATAGAGAACAATTATTATTTGTAGTGTATAAGTCAGTTTCTATTGTTACGTAAATCAACACCATTTGCTTTAAGGTTGGTCATTTCCTAGTCATCTTTCTCTCTCTCTCTCTCTTTCGATTATAAAAATATGGATGTATTAGAAATTTGTAAGAATTGTGTGTTCTCCCTTTACAAATAAATCCTACCTTTACAGTAACCTACAATATTAAACTTTTGCCTCATTTAATTTTTCATTATAAGACAAAACTATAGACGAATCAGTTCGAACACATCCATCTTATAATGTCATTTTTATTTTTATTTCTCTGAATATACATACTGGCCTATATTTTGTTTTTATATTAACCTATAATTGTCAAACTTCGCCAATTATTTCAATCTAAATGCACATGAGGCCAAGTCATAAAATTATAGACTAATAAATCAGACTCAAGGGGGCCGAATAGTTATGATAATATTCCCTAATATTTCCTAAATGTACACAATGGCTTATGTCTTCTTTTAATATTAACCTATAATTTTATTGGTTATGGTGTTATAGCGTATACTAAACCAAGTCTCCAAAATTATAGACGAAAAATCGGCTGCCCTATACAAAGCTGTGAACCGTCTGTTAAATTTTTCTTTTATTACAAAATTAAATTTTTTTTCTTTTTTTCTTTTTACTTTTTTTACAGAATGGTAATTTTAATAAACTATTTTAAAATATAGTATTCATTTATTAGCATTCACTTTTAGAAAAAAAACTTCGGCACACTATGAAAAAATTCTGAAAATGTTTTCTACGTATGCATATAGCCTATATTTTGATTTTAAATTTATCTATAATTTTAAAAATTTCGCCCATTTCTTAATGCAGTGTAAGATAGCACGAGCACAGGTCTTAAAATTATAGAAAAATAATTTCGGGCAAAAAAAAAACTGTATGTCTTTTATCTTCATTATTATTATTACTATTATTATTGTTATGATTACTTATTCATTTATTTATTTACTCATTTTTGTTACGGGAGTGGTCTCAGACAATACATAAAAAACTATATTTTGCTTTTTTACAAACATTAAACTTTCAAATTTTGCCCCATTTGTTATTTTAATGCAGCTAAACAATAAGCCAAGTTATAAAATAATAGGCAAATAAGTTCGGCGAAAAAGGGGCTTAAATTTTAATGTCAATGCCATCCTTTATAATTTAAGAGTATAACTTTTTTTTTAATTTTTTCTTTAATTTTCTATAATTTTGAATTTTTGTCAAATATATTGTTATAATGTACTAAATTATTACACTAAGCCTCAGACGAAAAAGGGGTTGTCAATGAGGCATAATATGGTTTTACTATGCGCTTTATGCATAACTGAGAAAATGGCTCTGAAGCTTGAGTCTTGTTAGGATGTCGGGTGACCATGATACCGTGGTAAAGTAAGAAGCGACGAACTGCTAAATTCAAAAGCGCGGGTTCGAACCCCGACTCTGTTCTTCTTAATATATGTAAATAAAAAGGCTGATGGGATGCCAGCAAGGGCCGTAGTGTGGGTATCTCAATCCTGATTGGTTGTTGAGAAGTGATATTTGTTCACGTTAGCAACTGTTATTTCCATTCTATTTCGAGTAAGCCAAGCTAGTCCTGTATCAATTCTCTTAAATGACACATTCTAAATTCTTTCACAAAGATTATTTCTCTGAGATTTCAGTTCTTTCACTGTATATTTACACAGAGACTTAACACAAAGACAGGCATGTAGTCATGTGGATCATAAGCAATCTAATTACGCTTCGAACTTGCCAGGTACACAAAACAAAAGTATATCGTGGTTACATTAAATTACATAAACAAGTAATAAATCTAAGTTAAGTGAACGAAATAGACGAGGAAGATAATCAACTTCCGATGCGCGATATGTCTCTGTACTTAACTAACTTATCGTTAACTAACATTCTAATTTATAAAGAGAAATTTAGCTCAACTTTAAAACGCCATTTTGCTGATAAAGATTACCTGGCGCTGACGTCATAAGTCACATGTGAGGGTATGGGAGGTCTTCTTCTTGAAGTGTTATAATTTAAATTGCCCCTTTAGAAAGAAAGCATCGACACTCTATAAAAAACAATTATGAAGATTTTTCGTGTTCTCTGCATATATATGAAAACTACATTTTTTATTTATATTCACATATAATTTTCAAACCTTGCCCCATTTCTTATTTCAATATAAATTAACACGAGGACAAGCCACAAAATTATAGACAAAGAACTCCGGATAGGCGGAGCCCTACTTGTAATGGCAATTCTTTTTTTTCTTTTTTTTTTTTTGCTTCGTAATCGATATTCCAAACTAATATTGAACAGTGGAAATTATAATTTTACAACTAAAGTTTATTTTTCTGGTGGAAAATTATAGATTTCTTTCTCTTATAAGATATTTACATGGTTGAAAACATACATGAAAATCTAGTTTTATTTTTTAATGTTATCTTTAATAAAAATAAAGCTTATTTTTAAGTAGCTTGAATGTAGAATCTTGCCTCAGGTTATTAATTTTGATATCTAATATTAAGTCATACTCGAAGATGGCTTTTTTAAAAAAAAAGAAGAATTAGGCTTACGTAATCCGTTTCGCATTATTGATTCTAGAAGGATTTGATGACTACTGTGATTACTTTTCTTGTTCAAATGTATCTATGATACGACGTGAACAGAATTGATACGAATTTGCGAACAATTTTTTTTCCAGGTAATTGAGTTATTTAGCTAACGTTATAACAGGGTCAATTTAATTTTATTTATGTTGAAAAAAGGTCTACGTTTTAGGTTAAATTTTCGATTTATTTTATTTTGTAACGGATTAATAGGTAGATTTGTTCAAAATTAGACTATAAGCCGGAATTTATATTTTATTTTACTTATTTTGTCAATTTGATAAATTTGCTGTCTAGTTGTAACAGGAAAACATGGAAAAAATAACAGAACAATGAAAGGAAAAAAAAAAAGGGGGGGGGAGAAAAATAAGAAAAATAATAAGAAACCGGAAGAAAAAAATCAGAAAAACATGAATGTTTGATTGAAAAGATTGATTCGTGATAGCATATCACTAACATTGAAATCTGAATGAAGCCGGAAAAAGAACGTTTTTATTCTGATATTGTTTCTTCAAAACTTTTTTTTATTTATTTTTATTTCCAATGAGCTGCACAATCAGTCTTCCCGATGAGCAGACCTAGTGCGTTTTCCAGAAGTGGTATCCACTCTTTCAGGACTTATATTGACTATATTGAGGAAATAGTTCAGAAAAAAGATTTTTAGTTACAATTAATCATAGTGCTTAATTTGAATTGATAAATTACGACCTTTTTATCCTTTCAAAAATGGCGAAACTGGAGTTATAATTTTGAAGGAAATAAAAATCAAACAACAAAACCCGAGGAGCAGAAATCACTTAAAAAATTTCGTTTGCATCTCTTTTTTTTCTGTTGGAACAATGTAAAACTTAGCATGTATATTATCTATAGACTAGGAGGCTCCGCCCCCTGCTCGCTAAAGCTCGCCAACCCCCGAGAATTGCTACGCATTCCTATGTGGTTCACACCGTGAACCATGGCTCGCTGCGCTCGCTCGCCAATGAACACAATGTTCTAGCACAAAGACATAGTATATTATTATCAAAGACATAGTATTTTATAATTAAAGACATAGTATTGTACTTATGTAGAAGAATTCTATCAATGTTCTTATTGGCTTTTAAAAAAGTATATTAGCTATTTAGATTGTACATGGTGAAAAAATCAAAACATTAGCTAAATAAGAAACATATTAGCAAAATAAATTATCAAATATTGCTTCACTAATATTCTGCATTTTAAAGCGTGAAAATTCAATGCATAAATAAACGCGAAATATAAAAAAATTCAATGCATTCAATACAAACACTTAAACGTTTTTTAGACGTTTAGGTAGCTCCCAGTAGAAAAATATCAATTCAACAGCGGCCTTTTAAAGCATTCTCACTTCAATTAATTAATTCTTAATTGAGTTTAAATTAAATATTGTCATGTTTTTAGTGCATGAATCTGAATTGAACAACCTGATAATGCTCAATCTGGTTATTGTTATCTGGTTGCTCACTACGTGCTCTTGCGCGCCGAATCCAATCAATTAAAAATGAAAACTGTTGCCAGCGCGAGAAAAGAACTATCATCGGTTTTATTGATACATACATACATACGTACGTATTAGCGTTTTATATAATATAGATAGATAGATAGATGATTTTATTAAGTTTAAGAAAATCCATGCGTAAATCTTTCTTTTAGTTTAAAGTATTAATTCAGTATACTTATGTCTTACTATTGCATACCTGCCAACTTTTACGCAGTTGGCGCAAAATTTTATTTTCATATTTAAAGTGGTAGTAAATATATACTATTTTTTCTTTTATAAACTTAATTTTTAAATGATTTTGATCACCACTATTCTTAAAAAAATTAAGCACCTATATTAATATGCGTTACTGTTATGACTGTCAGCTTAATTTTTTTCAAATACAACTTCTTTTTTTGCTTAAAATTGAAATTTTGATTCCATTTTAATACCACTGGAATGTATTAAACGGAAGGTATTAAAAGTTGGCAGGTATGCTATTGTTCTATTTATACGAAAAGAAAAATGGTAAAAAGATACTATTAAACTCACAAACGTATAAAATAAAAACTTTTCAATATCAAACAAAACAATTGAAAATTTTTTTCTAAATCGTTTAACTTCTGGTTAATAATATAACTGAAAGTGCATACTAGTAAACACAATATGTATATTTGAATCCGTTTTAAAATACTTTCCAATAAATTTAAAATCATACAATGAAAAAGTAATTTCTGAAATTGGCGTTTTTCTTTGGATTCCTGTCGCACAAGATTGGATTAAAAAAATTTCAATTTGGATTCATTTTTTCCTAGCCTTACGGTTTTAATTTGGCAGCTAATTTTCAGACTATGAATTTCCTATCAGTTCTCCTACCACCTGTAAAATATACATCGAATTCTAAGAATTTATTTTGAGACCGTTTCTTTGTCGGCTAGCCACCGAAGGCGGCTGGTGGAGGATTATTCGATAAGAAAAGAACCGCTCAATACAATTTAAAGTCGAATGTTGACCGATTTGTTCATATTTATATTTCTCTTTCCAGATGAGAGTCTTTATGGAGAGGGTGAAAATAAACTCATAAAAATGTTCTATTTTTGATATAAAACAGACCATAAAATTGCTACGGTACCTTCTTTCTACTTGACCTGGAACAAATAGTGAAAAGATATACTGTGAGAAAAGAAAAAAAAGTTCAGTTTAAGATGATATTAAAAAAAGGAAAAACTTTCTTCGTTTATAACTGATGTTATATATTGTTTCTTTTTTTTTTTTTTGTTAACATTTTTATTTCTCTACTTCAACTTCAAAGATTGGTATCAATATTTTCCTTTATTTGGGGTGGAGGGAGCTGTGTTATTTCCAGAAAATTGACTTTTTTAAGAACCTATCGCATCAAATATATAATTTAAACCTAATAAAAATTTCGAAAATTACATTGATACTCCTGTTTGTAAATAAGCTTTCGCAAACGATAATTTGTTTTCAAAACAATGGCATACAATCCAACCGTACTTTAAGAAATTATATTTCAAGCCAAGGTTATGTATTCATGTTTTAATGTTTCAATTTTCAAGTTCATAAGAATTTTGTCCAGCACTGCATGTAATAAAGGGTTTATGTTGCATCTATGTAATAAAGGGCTAAATAGGCAAAAGCTCATATTGTGAGTTATGATAAATGTTATATAAAAATATTATTTATATTTATTATTTCTGCTTTACTTCTCTACAACTGGAAAAAACATTTCGTAGAAACCATAAATAGCCTACCATCCAGGCTATTCCTGTTCAAACTTTGAACTATTTACGCTAACTTCGGTCGATGCGAATTTTGCTCGGTTGAAAAGCTCACTTTCTAAAAGCTTTAAGTAGGATCTCAATCAAATTAAACCAAAAGTTCTGTCAAGTAAAATTTTCCAAAACGTTTACTGCTTATATAGTTTACAAATATAGTTTAAATGGAGTTAGAATAGGGGTGTTCGTATAGTTTTCTTTTCTCGTTCACTTGCATGCTAACACTAATGATTTAAACTAATTTTTGTTCAAATAAAACCCTCTAAGCAACCGTTAATCTCATGGAATATGGCAATGGAATATAATCATTTCAGTCAAGTATTCCAGTTTTTCTTCTTAAATTTTTCGCAGTAATTAATATGCAAGGTTTTAAAATGAAGCATGATAAACTTTATTGACTCGCTCTGTCTGGGACTCAATCTTAAAGGTTCGAAGGGATGACCCCAAATATGCTAACTAATAACTACTGACGCTATTTTAAGTTACGAAATCAGACACAAAAACGTACTTTCTCTGAATAAAGATCTAACTTTTTTTCAACGGACACAGATTCCCGATCCCTCCTAAATGTATAGTCTTCACAGTTTAATCAGTAGAGCAACCCAAAGTTCAAACCCCCTAATGTCCACTTTAGATTTTGCGTATTTCGCCTTTTTAGTGAATTAAAGAAATTTTTGCACGCTATTATAAAATTCGTTTATCCAAAGATAATTTCATGCCAAAGTAATTTTGAGAAAATATTTATTATTATTTTTATTAATAACATTCGAAAAAAACTAAAATTGTAAGGTATAACATTTTTTTACATCTTTTTAAAGTATCTAATTTCCCACGGCGAAAGACAAAATTTAAAAGAAATCGGTTGAATAGTTTCTTAGAAATCGAATTTTAAATAAACGACCTATTTTGAAATTTAATTTCGAAGGAGCTATTCAACCAATTTCTCTCAAATTTTGTATATTTTCCCAGCTTATGTTAGATACTTTAAAATGATGTAAAAAATTGTAGACCTTACAATTCAACGTTTTATCGACTATTATTAAATAAAAAAACAATGATAAGATAATAAATATTTACTGAAACATATTTTTTAAAAAGGAACCCTCCTTTTTTCAAGGGACAGATTTTTGGGGCTAAATTGTTACTTTAAATGGGTTCTACAGTCTTACTGCGTATTGTATTGACTGAATATTACTTTGAGTTGTCTTTGTCTATTAAGTGTTGCATTATTTCGATTAAAATAAAACAATACGTAAAAAGCTATATGTAAAATTTCGGTTGTTTGTAGCATTCCAAAAAATACTCTTGTAGTAAACCATTTCTTATCTAACATTGCTTTCAGAGGAGTAGAAGAATCCTGGCTACCAACACTTATTAACCAGTTATAGTGTCCGGGATACAAAGACCTGTAACATATTTATAATCATCAGCTACGAATTTTGCATTACTAGTTACCATCTGTAACAATTAGCTTTTCACCACTCGTTTTAAATTTTCATATTGTTGTCGTTGGTCACTAAGGCAGAGGGGGTGCGATTGTTCTTGTTGCTCAGTGGCGCCATCTATTGACAAGAATTCGACTTCTGCCACAAACATACGTCAGACAAGTTTATAGGGCGAACCCATCCATACATCCATTCATTCGTCAACGGATTGTAATTTTGACCTGAACCAGAGAGCGAACATTCTCTAATTCAGTACCTCCAGAGGTATTGATTTAATATGGGAAAATGAAAGACCTTGTGACTCGACATATTTAACGTGTACCAGTCTTCATTTACTACACGGCGAGTCATCGGTCGGCTGGATTCGAACTCCCGTTCTCACAAACGTGAGTCCAGCGCCCTGCCAACCAGGCTATCCCGGTCAATTTTGCTCTTTTTTTGTCGTATGCCTGTTTAGGCAGTGGGGGTGCGATTGTTCCTGTTTTTCAGTGGCACCATCTATGGCCAGGAATTCGACTTCTGCCACGACATTCACATAACCACAACCCGCTTATAGGGTGGGACACATTCGCACACTTTCACACAAAAAGGAGAAATAACATAGAACACACACAGAGAGAAAGAAACACCCATGCCTTGTTCGGGATTCGAACCCAGGATCTTTTTGACGCAAGGACAGTTCCCTGCCCCCTACACAGACCGGTCGGCTTAAAAGTCCAGTTGTTGTTGACTTATGCCTGTTTAGGCAGAGGGGGTGCGATTGTTCTTGTTTTCCAGTGGCGCCATCTATGGCCAAGAATTTTACTTCTGCCACACCCATGCATCAGACCCGTTTATAAGGCGAACCCATGCGCTCATACATCCATACATTTATCCGCAGATCGTAATTTTGATTTGAATCAGAGAACTATCAATCTCCCATCCAGTACCCCCAGAGGTATTAATTTGTTATGGGAACATGGAGGACTTTTGCGACTCGACAGATTTAACGTGCATCAGTCACATTACTACACGGGGAGTCTTCGGCCGGCGGGGTTCGAACTCACGAACTCTTGGACATGGGACCAGTGCCCTACCGACAATTTTGTTATTGAAATATTACATTGAATTAGATGAGATATTACAGTGAGACACAAAATTATTATTTGCATTTCACATATTTCAGCCTCCTAATTTACATTAATACATAAACGATTCTTATACGACGATGTTCTCCAAATTTTTAAAACACTGTGCTTTTTTTTTAATTTTTTTTTTTTTTTTTTTTTTTTTTTTTTTTTTTTTTTTTTAANTGAGTACAGCACCCTGCCAACCAGGCTATCCCGGTCAATTTTGCTTTTTTTTGTCGTATGCCTGTTTAGGCAGTGGGGATGCGATTGTTCCTGTTTTTCAGTGGCGCCATCTATGGCCAGGAATTCGACTTCTGCCACGCCATTCACATAACCACAACCCGCTTATAGGGCGGGACACATTCTCACACATTCACACACAAAGGAGAAATAACATAGAACACACCACACACAGAGAGAAAGAAACATCCATACCTTGCCCGGGATTCGAACCCAGGACCTTTTTGATGCAAGGACAGTTCCCTGCCCCCTACACAGACCGGTCGGCTTAAATGTCCTGTTGTTGTTGACTTATGCCTGTTTAGGCAGAGGGCGTGCGATTGTTCTTGTTTTCCAGTGGCGCCATCGATGGCCACGAATTTGACTTCTGCCACACCCATACGTCAGACCCGTTTATAAGGCGAACCCATGCACTCATACATCCATACATTTATCCACAGATCGTAATTTTGACCTGAATCAGAGAACGATCAATCTCCAATCCAGTACCCCCAGAGGTATTAATTTGTTATGGGAACATGGAGGACTTTTGCGACTCGACAGATTTAACGTGCATCAGTCACTTTACTACACGGGGAGTCTTCGGCCGGCGGGGTTCGAGCCCACGAACTCTTGGACATGGGACCAGTGCCCTACCGACAATTTTTCTATTGAAATATTGCATTGAATTAAATGAGATATTACAGCGGGACACATTGCAGGTCACATATTTCAGTCTCCTAATTTACACTAATACATAAACGAGTCTTATACGACGATATTCTTCAAATTTTTAAATCACTGTGTTTTTCTTTTTTTTGTTTTGTTTTTTTTTTTTTTATTTCTTTTGGACACCTTTTTCGAATATCATTGAACTCTAATTGGGCTAGAAAGCGTGATTTAAAAATAATGATTATAGTGTGATACGGTCGGTAGGTTAATGATTTTTTTCACGTATATGGTTACGAAAGAAAAAGAAAAAAAGAGAGCGAAAGCTTCGAAGAAAATAACTTTGTTTTGTTCTAAAATATAGATTATTAGAAATTGATTGAAAATAAATTATCTTTTCTTCCAATAGAAACATTAAATTTTTTATGGGTATAAAATAAAGCAGAATATTTTCCCTCTATTAGTAGTAATGGGATTTATTTGATTTGATGTCTTTATTGCTGATAATTGATTTTTTTTTCTGTATTACAGTATGGTTATTTCTAAAAGAAAACAAATTAACAGATTTTTTTTGTAACAAAATAAGGGAATTTATGTAATATTAAGCACATAAAAAGCTACAAAATCTCTACAAACTGAAAAATAAATACAAAAGCGGTAAAATGATAGTAGAAAAGTAAAAATTTTTATTAGGAAACTATTTTCTTTTAAAGAATGGTGCATAATTTAAGAAGATGCATATAACATACTATATGGATGAAGTGGCAGTATTAATCCTCTAGATTGCTGAGGTCAGCATCATTTTTAACGTGGACACTTTCTTTACCGGATGCAAACAGTAATTGGTTTCTAAAAGAGCTTATTTGAAATCTATCAAAGTAAAGAGTCCGTAATTTTAGAAATTATTTTTTGATTATAATTTTTTAACACAAAAATGTGCATTGGAGTAACTGATTTTAGGAGCAAAATAATGTAGTAAAGAGATTCTGTTACTATTTCGTGCTATAATTAGTATTTTGTAGGGACAAATTTTCGTGCGCATAATATTTCTCTTTTTTTGTTGGATTTTTATTGTATGGTTGTATTGTGTGTTGCAACATTTGGNTGTACGAAACAAAAGTATTGAATTACAAATTAAAATAGGAAGTAGATTTTTAAAAATATTTAATTGCATATTAAAAAATTCGGGCTACAATAACTTTAATGTGCACCCATGCATTAAGCAATTAATGTGAAACAGATATCTAATAGTTAAGATATAAAACTTTAAAAAGGTTGGTATTAAAACTTACATAGTAGCACACAAAATTTTCAATGAAAAAATTGATATTTGTCTGCTGCAACCACCAGAGAATAGATATTGACATTTTAAATTTACAAATGTGTGTATAAATAATTTCGTCCAAAATGAGTGGTTTCAAAAAGTTAATTCTGATAATTTCTTGGAGGAAATTTCAGATACGCACATGCTAAATTATATTCGCAAAATACAAAAAAATTAAATAAAAAAAAGCAACATACACGATTGTTTTTGTACTTGAATAAATACTTTCTTGGATGCAAAACCTGATAAAAAAATTGTTTTTGCACCGTTGGTAGGTTAAATTTCACAGAAACGAAGAAATTAGGTTCTTATTAACGAGAAAAGTATTTTAAACCCATATATATTTTCAACGAAAATTGTAAGCAAAAAAATGACAGCTAACATATTATAGTTCGCGTGCCACAAAAAAAAAAGGCTTCGCGGGCCGGATGCAGTCCCCGGGCCGCCAGTTGGATACCCCTGCTTTACAGGATGCAAACAGTAATAGACTTCTAAAAGAGCTCTTTCGAATTCTTACAAAGTAAAAAGTTCATAATTTTATAAATTATTTTTTGTTTGTAATTTTTTTAACACAAAATTGTACATTGTAGTAGGTGTTTTTTATGAACAAAATATCTCAGTAAAGAGATCTCTTTACTACTCCATGCTATATTTACTATTTTGTAGAGACAAATTTTCGCGCGTAAAGAGGAAGCTAAAGTTTCTTTCTGGATTCTTATTTGTATGGTTGTATTTTGTGTTGCAACATTCGAATCCTGTTACCCTACAGTCAATAATCGCCATAGTCTTTGCGAAACGTATCGTACTTCAAATGGATTTATAAACTCTATAAACTGAATACTGAACCATTCATTAAAAATTCATGTCATGGCATATATCACTAACATTGAAATCTGAATTAATCCGATAAAAACGGTTTTTATTCTGATGTAGTTTCCTCTGAACTATTCTGAGGAAATAGCTCAGAAAAAAGTTTTTTTAATTACGACTAATCATGGTACTCGATTTGAATTGGTAAACTACAGCACTTTCATCCTTTCAAAAGTTATCGCTATCTTCCTTCCTTCGCAGTGAAGAAGTGGAGATACTTAGTATACATTCGAGTGAATTTAGGAAAAAATCCTGGTTAGGAATATATTGTTGAATTGAATGAAAACTGCAGCTTGTAGTGAAAACAAGAAAACAATTGCAGATTTTAACGCGTTGAATGCCACGCTAATTTTACATGGCTTGCTCGTCTGGCCACACGGTAAATAACTACAAACTAAATTTGCAAATATTACACAGATTTTGCTGGTTTTGTAATGGGTTTAGCATGACATACATTTCTTTTTTTTCTTTATTTCGAAAAAACTGGGCACCTGGACCGCGCAGCGGCCCCTATCCCATACATCATGAAATATTATATACATTGATTTAAAGACATTTTGATTTTAGCAACAGTATGGTAGCTATTTCTAAAAGTCAAGCGTTTTGCTTGATAAATTAAAACATTTTGTACTACAATCAATTTAAAGATGGTTATTATATACAGGCATGATTTGAAAATATACATAGGTACTTATTTACAGACATAATTGGAGATAGATACATTAATCATTATTTGCAACCTTGATCAACGAAAAAGAAACATTGTATTCAAATATAATTAGTGAAATGTGCAATGGCTTGATTTGAAAATGCAGTGTAACTTTTTTATGCTAGCTTTTAAAAAAAAAAATCAAGCTCTTTGCTTGATAAATTAAAAACATTTTGCATTACAAAGAAATATGATAATTATATACAGGCATGATTTGAAAAATGACATACATTTAAAAAAAGTGATGAATTACATAAGCCTACGAATTGTTTAGAAATAGTGGTGGATAAAAATGTACTACATTGAATTTATAAAACCAAGAGTTACAATTAATAAACTACCACTTTTAAAAATATTTATTCGCTGTCCGGAGCAAGTTGGCATCTTTGTGTATATAAATAAAACTATTTTTGTCTGTTCTATATTGCATTAATTTCTTCAAACCATTTTAGTAACGATGATAATATATAAAAAAAATAAAAATTTACTCGAATTATGTGTTTCCAATAATCTTGGCTTCGCCGGTCACCGGTGACCCCCATGGCATTTAACGTGCTAAATCAGTGACGGGAATATATTTGAGATCCGTTAAAAAATACCATGCAACAAAAGAAAAAAAATATTTTCCCCCAGTATCTACGATAATAAAATCAAAATTCATGTTTTTAAAATTTTTACAACTCTTTTAGCTTTTAAATTCTACTCTTTTTTGTATTTTAATAAACAACCTATCTATTGAAAATATTAAAATTTCTGCAAAAATATTGCATAGCTACCACAATTTTATCGCAACCACTTGCTCCGTTTTATTGACACAAAATGTAGGGAAGAATTTCATCACGCAGTATCACATGATCGGCAACAGTTGTGTTAACGAGCTACACAGAAATGCTAGCTTGAGCTGCTCTGAGGAAATTTCTTTCTAGTGGTAACAAAATTAGTGTTTTAACCTTTTGCATTCCGATATTCTTTCTGAGAAGACATTGGAAGACACGAATCTAAAACTTGAACCGTGGTGGTTCATGGAATACAGCAATCGTCTTCAAATGAGGTGAACTGGGTTTCGAATCCCAGAGATGGTTGGTCGATATTCGCATCCGACTTGCACCGACCACAGTGCTGACGTAAAATATCCTTAGTGGTAGACGGATCATGGGTTAGAGTCCCTTTGCAGTCAGGCTAAACGGGGAAGGTTATAGTGGTTTTTCCTCTCCATTTAAAGCAAATACGGGTTACTTTTATAAAAAAGTCCTCCACGAAGGCAAATTTCTCCCAATACTTGAGTCAGGAGTTTTCTTATCCTTGAGATTGGGTTCAAAATTACTACAAAATTACTAATTAGTTGAACAATAGTAATTGTTAACCCGAAATCGGGTTAGTTGTTCAATGACGGTTATAAAACTTTATCTATCTTAGTAATTAGTAGTCACATTATTTTATGACAATCAACTCGCTTCTGTAGCTGCCAACTATTCCGGTTTTTCCGGATGATTTTTATTTTCTTATTTAAGGTGGTTGCGCAACTCATGCTATCGGAGATGCCAACTGCTCCGGACAAGACATAATAATTAAAGAAGCGGTAAATAACTACCAAGTAAATTTTTCAAATATTTGTCTATAATTGCTTGCTCTTTAACAGACATACCAATGTATGAAGCCTCTCTCCCTTCCTGCCAGGTGTATAAACTGCCAAGGCGATCAACCGGCCTGCTTTACGGGCTGTGGTGCTAGGCCGAAAAGACACCAGCGCACCTTCACGAGAAAACCTCAAGATGCCCCCAGCAATGTAGCTAGATTCCTGAACATTCTCAAAGAACTCCAGGAACTGTTGAATGACGAGAAAATAGTCGCTCTACTCATCTCCTTGCTCCCAACCCAAAAGATGTAGATATGGAGCCCCACCATCATGCCTGCTACACCTCACATGATTCCTTTCTTCATTTTTACCTCATTTTAGGTTCTATTCTGAGCCTGCATCACATCTTTCCTATGTATGTTCCCGTCATGGGATATTTCAAGATGAATGGGAAAAGGGCCATTTAGGCCTCAGATGCCCAGTTCTACAACAACGAACGAACGAACGACCTAGCAGACGCAATTACAGTATGGTGTTAAATTACATAAGCTTACGAATTATTTAGAAATAGTGGTGGATAAAAATCTACTAAATTGAATTTATTAAACCAAGAATCACAATTGATAAACTGCCACTTTAAAATATATTTTTGCTGTCCGGAACAAGTTGGTCTGTGTTATTCCATTAAACTTTTTGAATAATAATAATAATTATAAATGAGTTTGATCACTACTTCACATAAATAATTACAACAAATACACAAAAGCATACTTGTCTTTACTATAGCGAGTTTCAACCTTGTCAAATTATAAGTATTTTTAAACAAGATTGATTTTCCTTAATTGTTTTACTACCACTTGGAATATCTATTCTCGAAAAAAAAAATGAAAGTTGGTAGGTATGCACTTCTTTCTTTCCGTCGGACACTGTCCTTAGTGCCATCTACAAGCACTAAAGTGATGAGACAGTGTGATGCGATTAATCTGCTCTCACAACCACCTTTACTAACTACATACATAATATGTGACAATTTATCATCAGCATTGGCACGACAGCCCTTTGTGGGCCTGGGCCTTCCTCAGAAGCTTTTCCCATTCTGCCCTTCTCCCAGCAATTGTTTTCCAGTTCTTTACTTTTAGGATGGCAAAATTCTAATCTACACAGTCCTTCCATCTCTTTTTGGGCCTTCCTCTTGGCCTTTTATTGGAGGGGGTTACATTAGAGACTTTCAATGCTGTTCGTTCTGGGCTCATTCTCACTACATGCCCGGCCCATCTCATTCTACTTAATTTAATAGATTTAATGATATCATCTGTGACAATTTATATATTATATAAATGTCAACCGATGGATCAGATGGTGCTACTTTCGGCGGCAGGTAGCGTGATGTAGATAATAATTAGAAATTATTTTATGAATTTTAGAAATTTAGAGTTGGCAGCATATTAAATTATTCGGAATGCAAAAAGCTAATCTGTGATTCTTACTTTACTAAATTATTTTGCCCTCACTACCAATGAATAATTCGGAAATACATATAAGGTGCCATTTTATTCCAGTCCACAGAAGCTTTAAATTTTAATTTTTAAANTATATATATATATACAATCACATAGTCGCTTTGGTAAATGTCCGAAATAGTTGTTATATCTGATTCGATTTTAATTTATTCGTTGATATTATTATATTTATTCGATATTTTAATATCTGTTGAGGATAAATTAGAAGAAACATCAGAGTTCGGAGCACCGGTTAAATGCATACCAATGGCACTTGACCTTAAAAAAACTTTGAGGAAGGTCATACCGGGCAAATGTATACCGGGCACTGGGACCGAACCTTAAAAGACATTGATATAGGGCATATCGAGCAAATGCACACCGGACAGTGGCACTTAACTAGACCTAGTATATATTTCGGACATTTACCATAGCGACTATGTGATTATCAACATGCACCGGTGGAAGTCAACCAATTTGGTTGGAAGTCAACCAAAGTCAACCGATTTCACCAATTTTGGTCATTCACAGTAACATATACATCAAACCTGAAAATTCAAATTTTCAGTAAGTAGCCAGTGGTCGGTAGACTCTGGAACACTTAGGAATTTTTTTTCCTTCTATTTATCAAGATGCTTGATAGTACATGAGCTTACTTCGAGTGTGCCTAGGGCCTACGAGAGGTATAATCCGGCTCTGGTTGGCTGGTATGAACTTCTTTCTTTCTATCGGGCACTGTCCTTAGTGCCATCTACAAGCTCTAAAGACAGCGGCGTGACGCGAAAAATCTGCACTCTACAATCTCCTTTTCCAACTACTGCATACATTATGTATGACAATTTAGGTATTAAATGAATACCCACTCATGGTGCTGCTTTCGGCGGCAGGTAGCGAGATATATATAAGAATTAGAAATTTAGTTTTGGCAGCATATTAAATTACTCGGAAAGCGAAAAGCTGATGTTTGATTCTTGCTTTACTAAATTATTTTGCTCACCGCTACCAATGGATAATTCAGAAATACATATATATGGTCCCGCTTTGTTCCTTAGTCAACAGAAGCCACCTCTAGGTCTGCGCGCAAATTTCAAAGAAATATTCCTATTTAAAAATTTAATTGAAGACAAGAACATCAGACCAATAGCAGCACACTCGCAATATCAATAGCATATACATAACCTCATTTTCACCATACCAGCTTAGCTGAAGTTCATATTTTTGCAATATAGTCTTATCACCCTACTGCATGTAACTACACAGTCAGAACTCAATGATCCACACTCCTTTACTTCATTTGCATTCCACCACCTCATCGAAACACCACAAAGTTCAAGTTAAAGATGAGATGAGGGATGCAAGGGACCTCAGGCATCACCTCCTACATCAGAAAGCCTCCACACGGATCTTTATAGCTGGTATGCGCAGACTATTAAAAAAGCAAACCAATTTCGTGCATGAACTCAAATTCTATTTTAATAGTAATTAAGATAATTTTATCATATATATTTGAGAATTGAATCTGAACTGGTTGACTAGTAAATGAGACAAACCAATCATATTCATAAGTTAAGCAAATTTTTAGACATATATTTGCTACCACGTTCCTATTTTTACTTCATTTTCTCTTTCGTACACTGATTTGGACGCGTGGAGGCTTTCAGTTATAGGAGGCGTTGCCTCAGGTGCTTAAATATTTAATTCAATTCAGTTCAGTTCCCGTCGACAGAAGCTCTGCATTTACTTTTTAAATATCTTTTACTTAAAACTTGTTGAACAAAGCGATGCAGTTGGCACCGCTGATGATGCTGACACAGATATTTAAATTTTATTGCAAAAATAATTTAAAATTAATTGCGAGGAAATTAACTTATGGCACGGATCAGATAAAAGCGTTTTTAAATTGCCCAAGAAAGTTTATTTTAAACGCGTTCATAAAAGAGACGATTCCTGGTTATCCATAATATCAAATAGTATAGAAAGAACTCAGTTTGGTTAAAAGAAATCCACTTCACTTATTGATCCTTCTCATTTCTTTAGAACTATGACAGCTATGTCCTTTCAATAAAAAAAATGGAAATAAATATTCATATTTAAATTTTCTAGGTTACGAGTACTCAATATTCTTGTCTCGAGATCCCTTATTTTATAAATAATTCATTCGATTTGAAATCAAAATTTGGCGTTTATGCCTTGAATAAAGACTCTAATAATAACGCATTATTTAAAAAATAGATGCTCATGAAACCACAAATAAATGCAATTTGGCGAAGTGAAAAGCAAAAATTCATTCAGGCGAAGAAAGGATTCATCTCTTGATTCGAAAGGGCTCGGAGGGAAATGTTGCTAATGTACCGTTTCCATCTAAACATTTTCTATCATTAGGAGGGTTCGAAAACTCTTTAAGCTTTGTTTTTTGTAGGTGGTTCGTTCCATATCAATGAACGGAAGATTTGAGTTCTGCAACCTATCTTTATTCTAACGGAACTGAGAAAATGAGGACGATTTGGCTCTTTTGTCGCCAAAAAATATACTTAAAAAGTAAGAGATTATTCTGCGAAAGTAGATGGGTGTGAGCAAGTTTTTCCTTTCGATCTTTTTGAACCAACTTGCCCAATCAGTTGTAAAAATTTTTGCTAAAAAAACAATTAAAAGTAAAAGAAGACAAGTTTGTGTCCAAGCTCAGGGGTAATGGCCTTTTCGAGTGTGGCACTCGACCGATTTTTTACGGAACATCGTTTTAGTATTTTTTTCGAATTTTAAAGCAATAAAATAAATTTAAGCGTGTAAAGGGGACACATGAATGAAGGTAGCTTTTATTACCACAGGCAAAAGTTCTAGCAATTTAAGGTTTAATGAGAATAATGCTTTTGGTCTTGAAACTTCAGCTTATGAGAATTAATAATTTAAAGCCATATGCATTATACATTAAATCTTAGCCACATAAATGTCCCGCTTAAAATTGTAGATAGTTTGGGCTAGTAGTCGTTAGTCGTTGTCGTTGGAGTAGTCGTTGAAGTAGTCGTTGAAGTAATAAATTACAAATAGTGACATTTTCTAACTCATTTTTAAGAAATATATATACCTTTTAAGCTTGTAAAGGGGACAGCTAATGAAGACAGATTTTTTTTTTTTACTTTAGGCAAATGATCTAGAAATTTAAAGTTCAATGAGAGTAATGCTTTTGGTCTTGAAATTTCAGCTTATGAGAATTAATACTTCAAAATCAAATGTATTAAACATATGCGACAAGGATAGAATGTGTCCTTAAAATTGTAAATAGTTTTGGTCAGTTCAAAGTAGTTGTTGTAGCAATCAATTTCAGCAAGTTAAATTTTTTAATTGTTTTTTTTTCTATTATTTTTAGGGCAATAAAGTAATTTTTTTTTAACTTGAAAAGAAGACACACGGATGAAGATACATAGGCTAAGTTTATAGCAATTCAAGGTTCATTAAGAGTAGTGCTTTTGGCCTTGTAGCTTCAGCTTATGAGAATTAATACTTCAAAATCAAATGGTCTTGTAACTTCAGCTTATCAGAATTAATACTTCAAAATCAAATGGTCTTGCAACTTCAGCTTATCAGAATTAATACTTCAAAATCAAATGGTCTAGTAACTTCCACTTATGAGAATTAATACTTCGAAGTCAAATGGTCTTGTAACTTCAGCTTATGAGAATGAATACTTCGAAGTCAAATGGTCTTGTAACTTCAGCTTATGAAAATGAATACTTCAAAGTCAAATGGTCTTGTAACTTCAGCTTATTAGAATGAATACTTCAAAGTCAAATGGTCTTGTAACTTCAGCTTATGAGAATGAATACTTCAAGATCAAATGGTCTAGTAACTTCCGCTTATGAGAATGAATACTTCAAAGTCAAATGGTCTTGTAACTTCAGCTTATCAGAATTAATACTTCAAAATTAAATGGTCTAGTAACTTCAGCTTATGAGAATGAATACTTCAAAGTCAAATGGTCTTGTAACTTCAGCTTATTAGAATTAATACTTCAAAATCAAAAGGCCCTGTAACTTCAGCTTATGGGAATTAATACCTTCAAAGCCAAATATATTAAATACATGACGCAAGTTTAGAATGTTGTAAATAGTTCTGTCTTGTTCAAAATAGTAGTAGTAGTAGTCAGTTACAACTAGGTAAGTTTTCTAATTATATTTCTCACTTTATCATTAGAAATGTGTGCTTCACAGATTACCGTTTTAAACATTCTTGAATAATTTTAATGTATCAAGGTAATCACAAATGAATTATTAAATTTAGGAACTGAGAAACAATGAAATTTTTTTCGGCCATTTTTTTATTTCTTTAAACGCAAATTATTTCCCTGATGTTTTAAATCACCAAATAAAATCTTCTTACGATGATTTTTAAAGCAATAAACTATTTTAAATAAATTCTAAACGTAAAGACATAACTTTTAACATGTTAATGCCTCAAAAACCTGTTTAAAATAATTAATAGTTTTGAAAAATTAATTAAAGATAGTGGTGAGAATTTTTACACCAATCATTCCAGCTTTAGAATATAAAGAGTCATATTGCCATTAAATTAGTTAAAGATAGTGGTGAGAATTTTTACACCAATCATTCCAGCTTTAGAATATCAGGAGTCATATTGCCATTAAATTAGTTAAAGATAGTGGTGAGAATTTTTACACCAATCATTCCAGCTTTAGAATATCAAGAGTCATATTGCCATTAAATTAGTTAACGATAGCGGTGAGAATTTTTACACCTATCGCATCAGTTTTAGAATATCAAGAGTCATATTGCCATTATAAATTTTAAAATGACTCTTGATATTCTAAAGCTGGAATGATTGGAGTAAAAATTCTAGCCACTATCTTCAACAAATTTTTCAAAATTGAAAAAAGTAATAAATTTTTGCCATTATAAATTTTAAAAAAAATAGATACTGAAATGCTAAGAAACAGTTGCAGGCACTGCTGACTAATTTTCTGTTTATATTTATACAGTTGATATTCTATTTAATGTTTCTTTGTTCTAATTGTTTTTGTATTTCGGATGTTTTTAATTTTTTATTTTATTTGTTGTTATTCGTCTGATGTTATTTGTTTGCTGTTATGGGTCTGTGCAGAGTGTTTCTACACTCCAGCGAATGATGTACACATCAAGTGCTGCTGCTAGAAAAAAAAATTTAAATGTAATTTCAATTACATCTTTGAAGATATATCAGTTTATTATTTCAAACTTTAGTTATCACTTTGAAAAATAAAGTAACCGAAATATCGCACTTCTACTTACATAACTTATTTATAGTGTGCTGTGGTAATAAATTGTTTTTTTAAGAAATTGTTTAAAAGCAGTAGAGTAATAGTGAAGACAAAAAAATTTGATTTTACCAATTTCTATTTACCAAGATGTATTGGTAAATTAAAAGACGTGAAACCTTTTTACTGTTATCTATATATATATATATATATATGTAACATAAAAAGCTTCAATTAATCTTTTTATGTTAGTTTCTCTGCTATAAAACTTCTTCCTAATTAATTATTCTATTTGAAATACTTTCTCACACTTTTAAAAGCCACATCCTGTTCTTAAATCTATTTTTGGCTCAACTATGCATTTAATTAAGAGCAGGACAT
>NC_092212.1:77543280-77557582 GCF_043381705.1 Parasteatoda tepidariorum
ATATATATATATATATATGAAAGTCTGTGGATGTGTGTGTGTTCTTTATAGACTCCTAAACCATCGGTCCAAAGGTCCAAAAACTATGAAACTTGGCATATAGATAGTTCAAAGCACGAGAAAGATCACTGTCGACATTAGAACATTCTACGACAAACCGTTAGAGCGAGATGAGCAAAAAACGAAACGGAATTTTCTGATTGGTTAAGTTTTAGCCATTGTTTCAAATTCAACGATTCAATTTTTCACATATTTTAAGGATAACATCCGTGATAATTGCTAGCTTATAGCTATATTTGATCAAAAAATAGTTAATTGCACTATTTAAATATTTAATTATTTTAAATTCGCTATGTCAGAAAAATTCAATGAACATTACGCGTTGTCTACGTTAATAAATTTAAACTATGTCTGATACCAAGGGCTTTTATTTAATTTAAATTATCTTTTAAACGTGTTTCTAAGAAGTTACTTATTTAATACCAACTGAAATGGAATAGAAAAAAATATTTATGTATTCAAAAGCAAAATTAATGGGAAAGTGGTACTAATTCGTTTAAGAGAAACATAAAAAAATCGACGCCAATGAGGCTGAATTACTACAATGATGCCTAATTAACATAATATATGCATATTGAAATAAAAGAAATAAGCTATGTACTAGAAAGCAAAAGTAATGGAGTAAAGGTATTTATTTGAATAGATGAACAGTAAGAAATCGTCGCACTATCATTGACGACAATGATGCCTAGTCAATGTCGGTAATATGTATTGGTTGAAATAAAAAAAGTAATTTTTAAACTAAAAGGCGAAAATAATGAGAAAAGATAATTATTCGGTATTTGGGTAACCGTAAAAAATCTGTATATTATTATTGACACTAATGCTCAATTAATATTGATATTGTGTATTAATTGAAATAACATAAAATAAACTATGTGCTAAAAAGTCAAGCTCATTAAGGAAAGATTAATGGGAAATTTTCTTAAGAAAACCGTAAAAAACCACCATTCACAGATGACGCTTAATTCATATGTATCACTGGCGGTAATATATACTACTGGTTTTATGGTAATTGGCGAATTGGTTTTAATAAGAATTCTGCAACCGGTTTTCCGAAGCTTCAGAAAATATTTTTTTTTCAGTGGTAACTAAGATAGTGTATTAATATTTTAATGAAATTGAACTAAAATAATTTTTTTCCACCACTACTTATATTTTAACAGTAAATAAAAGGTCAGAGAGAAAAATGGTCATGCTCCAAAATCCTTATGAAGTTCTATTTTTTTTTAAAACTGATCTTTAGTTTACTGCTACTGACATTTGTATAAACTCAAAAGTTGAAGGGCTATGTATTAAGCACCAAATATATTAATACAGGTATAAATATTATATTGATATATTTGGTGATTACAAAATCTGCACCAATATTAAACAGTTTTAATACCGTTGCTTTAGAATTAAGCGTTTTGCGGCCCCTCGAAAGGGATATGTACCTGAGAACATCACTTAATAGTGGTAAATTTTTACAATCATGAATTGGCCTCGAGCAATAGCATCATGCCAAGTGATGTTAAATACATTTTTTTCCAATGGTATTAATTACAAACAACGAGCTTTGCTTACTTCAATAACGTAAAGCCACCAACGCTTACAACATACATTATCAACAAAAAAAAATCGAAATTATATTTGCTATTTCAATTGAAAAACTTAGTGAAAGAGCCACGTAAGTGACATTTTCAGAACGAAAAAAGAAGTTATTTTAATCATCGACTTATTTTATTATCAATTTATTAGAAGGTGGGACTAACAATTCTTTGCCTTATTTTATGTATCACTGTCTGATTTGAATAAACATCGTGCAAGTATACTAAAAACTGATATGGATTAGTTTTATTAAGATAAAAGTGAAAGCAAAAACAGTTCTGTTACATTACACATACCCATATTGACGCAACCACTTATGCGTTTTTATCTAATTCATTAATTCTAATTCATTCTAATCTAATTATCTAATTCATTCCCTAAAAATTTCATTCACCTGGTTCTTCCATTAAGCTCTTTAACACTAGATTGCGTAAGGAAGTCATTTTGACTGCTTTTAATTTCAATTAGAAAAACAATGA
This sequence comes from Parasteatoda tepidariorum, assembly GCF_043381705.1. Lineage (NCBI taxonomy): Eukaryota > Metazoa > Arthropoda > Arachnida > Araneae > Theridiidae > Parasteatoda > Parasteatoda tepidariorum. Next base: position 77,545,410 of record NC_092212.1, read on the forward strand.
TGTATATAATGACACAATACCTTAGAATTGTGTGACTTTTTGTACAACATATATTTATTTCATTTACTAATATTTACTAATAACTTGTTATGTAACAGTAAATAATATAAAATATGTTAAAAATTAATTTTAAACAAATTAATTTACGAATTCACAATCCAGATATCTTGACTGCCTTTGGGCAATATAGGAATATACTAATTTTCTGTCTTTCTAGTGTTAATTGTGTCGGGATATTCCTTTCAGTTTTTAGCATGATTGCATTGTGTTTCTCAGTACTGATTTATTGATTCTTTTCCTTTTACCGGTATTCAGCTAGTATATATCAGTAGTATAGTATATAAGAAGGAAAAGTATTTTGTGACGTCTTGAAACACGTAGGGGAGAGTCGGGTAGCCCCGCCCACTTAAGGAGTATTGCTTATATTTCTGTCTAATATTGAGTAATAATCAATATTTTTGCATGTTTCTATTGTTTTATCATCTAATTAAATAAAGCAAAAAGAATAAACCAAAAAAAGAATAGTTTAACTTAAAAAAATAGAAATTTAAAAAAACATGTTCTTCAGCTCTTTTCAAAATGTGTCGGGTAGCCCCGCCCAGTTACAAAAATTATGTTTTTTGACTGTTTTTTCAGGTGTAAATGAAAATGACCAATGTATTGACAATAGATAAACCTCATTTATCATTTTTATCACAAAATTATTTTATTTATTACATATTTATATACTTTTAGTGAATTCTATCATTTAATAACAACAATTTTTGTTGTTAAAAATGCATATAACATTTAAATTTGATGCAATAAAATAATAATCTTTGCAACCGTACATTTATCGACGAAATAAAATTGGGCGGTGATACCCGACATTCATGCGAGCGGGGCAACCCGAAATCCAATTTTTTTGTAAATTCGTAATTAACCGAACAATTTTTCACATATAAACTTATTTCTTTGTGCAAATTAAATTTAAGACTACATACTTTAATGCTGTATGCATAGGAAAAATTATTTTTTTAGTATTAAAATGAAGTTTAATCGAAGCATTCAACCAATTTTTCTTAATTCCATGACTACTGTATTCGACATATTTTCAAAACTATTGTTTACCATGTTAACAGCTGCATAAATACTTGAAACTTTGAAAATAATCTTTTTTTAATATAACAATTAATGTCCGATGGCCCATTGATTTGAAAAAATATTCTATACATATGAAATTGACAGTGGGCGGGGGTACCCGACTCTCCCCTACATAGGCACAGTATGAAAACCAATCCGATGACAAACATCAATTGAGACAGTTTTTGCAACCCATGATTTGAAATGCCGAGGCGTTTAACGGAATCAATCCAGAAAGAAAAAGCATTTGACCAATAATCGCAATAAAGCAATCACAACTTTTTTTATTATTTTTTTTATTTTTTATTTTCTATTATTATTATTAATTCCATTTTTAAACGCATCTCTTCATCCGTTTAAAACTGGGATTTATTACGATAAATTGAAAGAATTTTTTGTGAAAATATTTATTTCATTACGGAATTAATTTTCCAAGCTGCATATGTGGTAACATAAACTAATTCCATTATGAAGGGAATTAAGGAATTAAGAGATTGAGCGAAAGATAGAACAGTGAGAGAAATGCTACTGATACCATAGTTGAGTGAGTTTTCCTTCCACTCCTTTTTCTTTATCAACACTTCGAAATAGATATCATTGACTTTAAAGCTACATTGTCATTCTTTTTACTTAATACTTTACTTAATGCTTTTTACTTAATCCTTCTTAATCTTTATAAAAGTAAACAAAAAAACGAAAAGTTAACTTTTCAGTATAAATTTAGAAAATCATTTTTTAAGTAAATTAAATATAACTAGTGGGCTGCGGCCCCTGCTCGCCAACCCCCGAAAATTGCTACGCAATCTTATATGGTTTGCTTCACAAACCAAGCTCGCCTCGCTCGCTACTAACTTAGGTACATTGCAGATGCACAAAATTCTAAGAATTCAAAGCAATCAATCAAATCCATATAAAAGCTTTTTTTTAAAAAAAAATTGCATCTTTTTAGTAAATACTAAGTCATTGAAATAAATGTGAATTATAAAAGTATATAAAATAAATGACATATAATTCGTTAAACCTATTAGAAATGTGCTTTAGTATAAAATCTTAAGGTANTTCAACATATTTTCAAAACTATTGTTTACCATGTTAACAGCTGCATAAATACTTGAAACTTTGAAAATAATCTTTTTTTAATATAACAATTAATGTCCGATGGCCCATTGATTTGAAAAAATATTCTATACATATGAAATTGACAGTGGGCGGGGGTACCCGACTCTCCCCTACATAGGCACAGTATGAAAACCAATCCGATGACAAACATCAATTGAGACAGTTTTTGCAACCCATGATTTGAAATGCCGAGGCGTTTAACGGAATCAATCCAGAAAGAAAAAGCATTTGACCAATAATCGCAATAAAGCAATCACAACTTTTTTTATTATTTTTTTTATTTTTTATTTTCTATTATTATTATTAATTCCATTTTTAAACGCATCTCTTCATCCGTTTAAAACTGGGATTTATTACGATAAATTGAAAGAATTTTTTGTGAAAATATTTATTTCATCACGGAATTAATTTTCCAAACTGCATATGTGGTAACATAAACTAATTCCATTATGAAGGGAATTAAGGAATTAAGAGATTGAGCGAAAGATAGAACAGTGAGAGAAATGCTACTGATACCATAGTTGAGTGAGTTTTCCTTCCACTCCTTTTTCTTTATCAACACTTCGAAATAGATATCATTGGCTTTAAAGCTACATTGTCATTCTTTTTACTTAATACTTTGCTTAATGCTTTTTACTTAATCCTTCTTAATCTTTATAAAAGTAAACAAAAAAACGAAAAGTTAACTTTTCAATATAAATTTAGATAAAACATTTTTAAGTAAATTAAATATAACTAGTGGGCTGCGCCCCCTGCTCGTTAACGCTCGCCAACCCCCGAATATTGCTACGCAATCTTATATGGTTTGCTTCACAAACCAAACTCGCTTCGCTCGCTGCTAGCTTAGGTACATTGCAGATGCACAAAATTCTAAGAATTCAAAGCAATCATTAAAATCCATATAACAGCTTTTTTTTTTAAAAAAAAATTACATCTTTTTAGTAAATACTAAGTCATTGAAATAAATTTCAATTCAAATAAATGACATATAATTCGTTAAACCTATTAGAAATGTGCTTTAGTATAAAATCTTAAGGCGTAACATCACGACTGAGACTCATTTTTCAATGCATTACTAATAACAATAATAAAACAAATAAATTCGTGATATAAATCAAAAATCGTCAAATAAATTCATAATATATAAATTCGTAAAAAGAAGCGCTTTCGACAAAATACTAAAATAGAGAACTATCGACAAACACTACTCACTTCTGCCTAGCTTAAGGTTATTTCAGCTTCAGTTTTTAAAAGCGCTATACGTTGAGCCACCTCAGCTAGAGGCATCATTGGTCGATTTTCTAGCGTTGCCATTAGGGGAGTTGTAATGAGGCTTTTTTTTTGCCGCCGTGTAAGAGAAATATATGCATATAGATTTTCTTTAATCACTTTTTTGTTGTTAGAAGGGATGTATTTTGATTATGTTAAAGAATAAATTGGAGCTAGTGATAAATATTTTAAAAAATTCAACAATTAAAGCATTAACGTTGATTCGATATAGTATTCTTTAAAATCAAAATTTCAACTTTGATCTTAATTTCAAATGATACATGAACTAACTTTTACTTCGTAGGAAGAGGGCGAGTGTGATCATGGGGCTAGTGTAAACAAATGAGATATTTCTATTATGTTTAAAAAATAAACAAATTTGTCAAATATTTGCGAATTTTAATATGTAGCTGTCTACCGTTTTTAAATTATTATGGAGTGTCCGGAGCAGTTCTGCAAATGTATGTTATTCCAATAAACAATGCAATAATCTGTTTATAGAGATGGCAAAAAGTGAATCAAGTATTTCTCTAAAATGTAGCTTTAATAGTTATTTCACTACCTCTGGAAAGAGGGAATTTTGATGCACGCAGAAGTTGCTAGTATGCCTACACCAGGGATGAAACGGGCGACTAAAAATATAAATAATGGATCAACGTTTTGTGCTTACTGTGGGAGAATTTTTTTCAGTGTTTAAAGTTGTTTTATATTTTACTATTGAATTTTTGATTAAATAAGCTTGACTTGCAATGATTTCAGCCACTACTACGTGTAAACAACAGCAAGAAATATATAAATCTGATAATTGATGAACCGTCCGATAAGTTCGGGCCTATTTTCGATAGGCGATGCTCTCAAATGCCTACCGAAAATATTCCAAGTGATAGAAAACTACTCATCAGAGCAATTCGAAGTTATCTTAATTTCGCAACCACTTCGGTTGTAGCATGTTATCAGACTGCTACATATGCAATAAGTTTCCAAATCTTTGAGGTAATTAAGATAATGTAATGATCAATTCTTTAGTATAAATTTTGTTACCAGTTGAACATTTTTGGCTGACCTTTGGAAGCTCAGACTATCGGAAATGGGCACGAACTTTCCGAAGACCAAATATTTTATTTTGACAAAAACAAATTTTTTCTTAATCAGTGTCTACTTCTATGTATATACGATATGCCCTATTAGAGACGATATACTTCTGTGTATGTACTATTTGCACTATTAGAGACGATATACTTCTATGTATGTACGATATGCACTATTAGAGACGATATATTTCTTTGTATAAATGATTTGCACTATTAGAGACGATATACTTCTATGTATGTACTATTTGCACTATTAGAGACGATATACTTCTATGTATGTACTATTTGCACTATTAGTGACGATATACTTCTAGCTATGTACGATATACATTATTAGAGGCGATATACTTCTATGTATGTACGATATACACTATTAGAGACGATATACTTCTATGTGTGTATGGTTTGCACTGTTAGAAAACTGCAGCAGCTAATTGAAAAAGAAGAAAAGAATTCCCCTTTTCAAAAGTTTAATAAATTCAACGATTTTGACAGTGTGATTGTGTGCGAGATCTAAAATGCGTTAAATTGTTTTTTCATAATTCCATTTTTAGCAGGCCGACCAGGTGGCCGAGGGGTTAGTGTGCCTGATTGCGGAGCCGATGGCTGCGGGTTCGAATCCCGCTCAGGGCATGGATGTCTCTTTCTATCTGTGTTCTATGTCCTTTCTCCTATGTGTGATTGTGTGAATGTGACCAGCCCTATAAACGGATTTGTGGTTGTGTGACGTGGGCGACGCTGCTCCACCGTCGTGGCTTCGCCACAGGTACCCACTGGGTAACGAGGAGAGTAGCAGTTCTGGCACTCCTGGCCAATGGGACAATACACCCCAAGTGCCCGCCATTAAAAAAATATTTAGCACTGTATTTATTATTTTTTTTGTTTGAACAACAATTATTGCGAAACAAGAATTGGGTTGGTGAAAATCAGCGAACAGGTGACTTAGTATCAAGCTATATTAAGAAACAATTGTATTTTTATGAGAAAAACATTTGTTCAACTACCATACATAAAGTAACAAAATTAAAGTACTTGTAACGGGTAAGTAACAAGCTTGTAACAAAAATATTAAAAAAAAAAACAGTAACGGGTTTGTTCAAATTCCAAAAACAAAAACTATCTTCCTCGAAAATACCAGAAAACTCTCAGAAGTTCCATAAAAATCTCGCGCTTTTAATTTTAATTTCTTGTTATACGAGGCGCATACAGAAAGTAAGTTCCCCGAATTTAAAAAAAGGAACTCATACTTTCAGGAACTTATTTATTGGCAACAAGTACAGCAGTCATCACCAGAATTGAGACACCTGTCGTATCGCGGGATCAACTTTTGTATCCCTCTGTCGTAGAACTCTGCCGCCTGTGAATGAAACCTGCGTCTTCAGCTCTTCGTCTTCATACCGCTCACAGGAGGACAGGAATTTTTTGAGGTGCAAGAAAACGTGAAAATCACAGGGAGCAAGATCGGGGCTGTAAGGTGGATGATCAAACAACTCCCAGCCAAATTCCGTCAAAGCAGCTGTTGTGCGTCGTGCCGTATGTGAACGAGCACTGTCATGGAGGAGCACAACACCTACAGTAAGCATTCCACTCCTCTTGTTTAGAATGGCACGTCGCAATTTCCGCAGTGTTCCACAGTAACCGTAGACGTCTGTCACACGCTGGTTCCATTCACAGGCGGCAGAGTTCCACGACAGAGGGATACAAAAGTTGTTCCCACGATACGACAGGTGTCTCAATTCTGGTGGTGGCTATGTTGAAAAATAGCTGAAACATTGCTGTACTTGTTGACAGTAAATATGTCTCTGAAAGTGTGAGTTCTTTTTTTAAAAAATTCGGGAAGCTTACTTTCTGGATGTGCCTCGTATGTTTTGTTTCTTTTATTCATGCTTTGGTTAGCCAGATATTTTTTAATATTCCAAGCCTTTATAGCCCCCGAGTACATAATGAATATCTATGTATGACTTCATCTGATGCTAAATATCCTGCATTAGTAAATTTATGTTAACAAGTTTATTTAAAAATTATCTGTATAAATGACTTATTTGACATAAATAAACTTTATCATGAGCCTTAAGTAAAAAAATACCCTCTCAAAATCCTTTAAAATACAACTAAAAGGAAGCTAATAAACAACCCCAAGGCTTTATAAAGATTAATAAATTAAACATCGAAGATCAAATAACCAAAACAATGGACGATCGCTGAACTTTCTGGACTAAGAGATCTATTTCCACTTCATTAAATGAGAATAAAGAAGCAAATCGCAACTTTCCAAAAAAAAAAAGAAGAAAAATTGCCCAACCCCTCCAGAAAAATAACAATAACTGAAGGTAAAAATGTTCTTTTGTCAGCCTTGTAGCGAAGATGAGTTCTGGCGATTTATCGTCACACTCCAGTAAACGCCATTTGCCTCAGTTAAAACTCTGCTCTGTTTTTTTCTTCCCCTAAAACTAACCAGGGTGTTGTTGTAAATAAGCCGTACAGCCCTACATTTGAAGTAGAAAGAGTTTGTTACTTGAATTACTAAGATCGTGTTACTCTTCGCATGAGGACGTGAAACTGTCAAAATTGTGTGTCGGTTCCCTTTTTTTATTCCCTACCATTCATTTTCTGTATGAAGTGCTTCAACGCATGTGCGGTTTGTAGAGATTAATCAACTTGTGGATGCGGCTCTCTAATCGAAGAGGAATTTATTTTATTTGAAGAGTAAGTTATTTTCGATTTTTTTTAAAAATTTTTATATGATGCGGAGCTTCTTTCTTTGCTAGATATTATTATAAGTGGTAGAGCATTAAAAACTAAAATGTGCAGAATTTATATTACGTCAGGCTTGCCAACCACTACGCTTTTTTGCGAAATATTTTATAGAGTGGTAGACATTTAAAAACCAAAGATTTCAGAATTTTTGGTAATTTAGCCAATATTTTAAAAGCCTCGCCTGGAATAAGCTGCAGAGATGCCAATTCGTTCCGGACAGCAAATATATATTTTTAAGTGGTAGTTTATCAATTGTGATTCGTGGTTTAATAAATTCAATTTAGCAGAGATGCCAACTTGCTCCGGACAGCAAATACATATTTTAAAGTGGTAGTTTAGGAATTGCGATTCTTGGTTTAATAAATTCAATTTAGCAGATCTTTATCCACCACTATTTCTAAATAATTCGTAAGCTTATATAATTCACCACTTTATAAAATTTATGTCATGCTGTACTTTTGAAAAAGCAAGCAAAAATTGTCAAATATTTGCAAAATTTACTTTGCAGTTATTTACCGCTTTTTTTAATTATTTTGGCGTGTCCGGAGCAATTGGCATCTCTGATTTAGTAGATTTTTATCCACCACTATGCCTAAATAATTCGTAGGCTTATATAATTCACCACTTTGCAATACCTATGTTATGCTATGCCGCTTAAAAAACAATCAAAAATAGTCAAATATTTGCAAAATTTACTTTACAGTTATTTACCGTTTTTTTTTAAAATTATTTTGGCGTGTCCGGAGCAGTTGACATCTCTGAAGCTGGAACAAAGTGGAGTTACATATGAACGTTCAAACCATTTAAATATAGTGGTGAAGAAAATAAGTTTAAATGAATAAAAAATAATGCATTAAAACTCAAACATAGCCATCACTAAAATAATTTTTTACAAAAAGCGTAAAAAGCTTGCAGTCCTGTTAAATTTGACATTATATTATTATTTATATGATCTTTGGAATTATTTACAAAGACTGTTGAGTAAAATAACTTTAATTCACAGCTTCAAAACCATGAGCCACTAGCATAACTGTTGCTGCCACTAGCATAGTGTTTATTAGCGTTTTGGCGTATTAAATTTTGTAATTTAAAGTTTCAATAAAAATTTAAACTGCCGAGGCGAATCAATTATTTAAAAAAAATATGCAGATAAGATCTATTTGTCGGCTAATTATGCTTATGGGTGTCTTAATACTTTAGTGTTTTGAAAATTTTTCCAAACTCAATTGTTGATTTACTACCAGTTTGTAAAATCTTTTTTAACGACCATAAAAGTTGTTAACTATGCACTAGAAAACTGCTACCACTAGAAATTTTTCCCCTATTCTGTGCAAGTTGGTATCTCAGCAAAAAGGATGTATTTTTCATATGTTCCAACTTATACGCATTTGGAGTAAAATATTATTTCTATATTTAAAGTGGTAGTAAAATGCATGCTTTCTATTGCATTTCTAAACTTAATTTAAAATCTTTCTCACCACCACTATTTTAAAAAAAATTAAGTATACAAATTAATATGCAAAACTGTTGTGGTGGTTCGCATAAGCCTCTCCAAAATACAACATTTGCTTTTACCTAAAATTGTAATTTAAATTCATCCTTGAAAGGATTGAAAACATGTATGATTTTTAATCTTGGATAATATGTGCCATTTTATTATGTTTTATTTCTTATGCAAAACCTAATAATTCAACTATTTTAGAAATTTTGGTGGAAATACAGTACATTTTTGTCTATTACTTTAATTTATTAGTGAACAAATTCTGACAAACACTTCAATTATTTTTTTCTTTTACAAAATTTGGAAAGTACAAAATGGCATTGTATTTGTCTCATTTTTTACGGATTTTCCGTTATTTTAAACAATATTTTCTAGGGGTTGCAAAGGTATTGTATTTATATTTTTATAAATTACAATTATAAAAAGTTTACCTACCACTATACAGGAATAATAAACAAATGTATAAAAGGTCGTATAGACAAATAGCCATGTTAAGCGTGGAGCTGAGATGCCAACTGCTCCGGACACGCCAAAATAATTTTAAAAAAACGGAACCAACTGTTTGTTGTGCTATATCTTTTAATTTTAGCTTGCTTTTTAAAAGATATAGCACAACATAAATTGAATGAAGTGGTAAATTATATTAACCTACGAATTATTTAGAAATAGTGGTGGATAATCATCTGCTAAATTGAATTTATTACAGACATGAAGTATGGGATAAGGGTCGCTGCGCGGCTAGTTTTGATTAATAAAAGTAAGTAAAAGTAATTATCCCTATTAAAACAATTTACAGAGTAAACATAATTAGCTAAATATATGCAAATATTAGTTAGAACATATTTAACTTTTATTAAAATTATTTCGGCCTGTCTGGAGCAGTTGGCATCTATGATTTTTTCAAATTGTGCCGACAGTTTTGTGATGTAAAATTATCCAAATTATTTGTTGCTGAAAGAAAGATTGTTTCCTTAGAGTTCGAATAGAAGTGCTTCTATATTTTTTCCAGCCTCTGTATATTTCTAAAGTAAATTATTATTTAGTGATTTTCGTGGCAAATATTTTGTGGGATATTTCACACAGTGTTTTGAAACGGCAAATAGATTTCTTTAATTGCTCCGAAATGTGCTTAATTTCATCAAAACCACTGCTCATTTAGAGGGTTTTATGAGGGTAAATAATTGAAGAGCTAAGTTGAAAAGGCAGGAAAGGGACAATTCCATATGTATTTGTTTATCAGGAAAATTAATATAAAGTAGTTGCAACAATATAGGTATGTTTAATGTAACAAAATTAGTTTTGCTTCAATTTTAATATAACTAATTCGAATACATTTTTAAAATGCTCGCATGATTTTTACTTCGAATTAGGTAGTGGTATAGAAAATAAGGCAAATAAGTATTAGATCCTCTTTCAAAATATCTTAAACAAAAGGTTCGGATACCTCTTTTTTTTCTTACCCTGATAATAGTCATTCTAAAAATGTCACTTACCTGATTCTTTCACTAATCTTTTCAATTGTGGGACAGAGCGAGCGAAATGTTTTTTAATCATATGAGTACAGGGGAGGTCATATCCTATTAAAAATATAAAGAAAATGTGAAAATCATATTCAAAATATATAAATGGTAGGAGAAGGAGAATTGTCATATCATGACGATTTTTGAATGGAATTCGACATTCTGACTTTTAGGTTTCTAGTGATGAAAACTAGCTCCGTGTTTTGGGGGAAAATATCTTTGTCATAGCAACGTTTATATTTTAATATTTATGCTTGATTTAGTAAATTTCTGAAAGTCCACTTTTACATATAAATAATTAATTATGTTGTATAAAATACTTCCGATAAGGCAGTTAATCACTACCGGAGCAGTTGTCAACTTTCTACCTTATTTTATTTTATTTTATAACCGTCGTTGAACAGGCAACCCAATTTTGACTTTACGAATACCAATGTTCAACTCCTTAGCCTTGTAATTTTAAACTCAATACAGAAGAAAAAAATTTGGATCAAGTATTGGGAGAAATTTGCCTTCGTGGAGGACTTTTTGATGGAACTAACCCATATTTGCGTTACATGGAGCACTGTGGTCGGTGCGACCCGGGTGCGGATTCAGACCTCATCACCTAAACGGGAGGTGAGCGCTCTATCCCCTGAACCACCACGACTCTTACTCCATTTGAGAAAATTTTTTCCAGTGGTAGCTAAGTTTATGTTTTAATGTTATGATTCCTTTGTTTTATAAATTTGAGTTTAAATTATTTTCCGCTCCACTACATGTAAATGATTCAAAATTTCATATGAAATGACATTTGGTTACAGTTTGAGTTTTTTAAAATGTTGGAAAAATTACCAAAAATTCTTAAAACTTATCTTTTAAGTGTCTACCATTCAAAAAAATATTTTGCAAAATTATGCTAAATGGCATTCCTGAGCTGTGTGTTCAATTTAGCAACTTTTACAAGCCACTAAAAGTGTAAAACTATTCCTGCTAAACGACCACCGTATTTTAGCAACCACTAATTTTGCCACAAAGATATAGTTCATTACCCAACGTCTCAGTTACTAATATGCTACCTGTTTAAAATTCACACTCAAAATTTACTGCCCCTAAAAAGGTTTATTATTTTCATAGTTAATCCGTTTTTATCCCGACTTGATTTTGAAGTAATACAAAGAGCAGTATTCTGAAAAAAGTAGTTTGATGTTTATGTTTAAACTGAGTGAATATTTTCTACTCTTTGTACCATTTTATTCCATTTAATTTTTTACCAATTCTTATCACTGATATGAAAAACATAAAACAATTATGGAGAGTACGAATCTTAAAATTCTCTTGATAATTTTTAAAAAAATTAAGAAAGAATTTTAAAAATTTCAAGAAAGAATTTTAAAAATTTCAAGAAAGAATTTTAAGAACTTCGGAAATGATAATTTTGGAACAATAGTCTTATCACAATACGTATACGGTTTCGTAAAACGGAACTGCCCTATAAATATGACGATGGGCGCTAACCGGTAAAAATTTGCAAAATTTCGTGTGTAATTTTTCTAAAAATTTTTAAAATCTTTTGGCTAGCACCAATTTTCCCTGTGGGCAATCTTGGGTTTGTAATTTAAGCGACAATTTTCAGTAGCAAAACGAATAATTGTAACCTGATTTAAACCCGTATTAGTTATGAAATCCACAGCTAAAAACTGAATTTCACTGCTGATTCAATAAACTACTAAGTACTAAAAAGCCAATATTAAACATTAATTTAGAAAATCAATTACTGAAAAAATTAGAATCTGACAGATTCTAATTTCGTAA
>NC_092212.1:77558285-77592757 GCF_043381705.1 Parasteatoda tepidariorum
ACTTTTTGAATTATAATGATAATTATAAATGAGTTTGACCACCACTACATATAAATAATTACAATAAATATATGAAAGCATAATAATCCTTGCGCAAGCGAATTTCAACGGGATCAAAATATAAATATATTTTTGAGTCAGATTGTTTTTCGTTTATTGTTTCACAACCACTCTGAAAATCCATTCTCGGAAAGAGTGAAAGTTGGCAGGTATGAAATCCTAATTTGCAGATGCCAACTTGATCCAGACAGCGATAAATATTTTCGACTGGTAGTTTTTTAATGTGTGATTCTTGGTTTAAAAAAATTAATTTATTAGGTTTTTATTCACCACTATTTCTAAAAAATTCGAATGATTAGATAATTTGCCACTTTGCAAGAGATGTCAACTGCTCCGACACTCCAAAATAATTATAAATAAAAACGGTAAACAACTACAAATTAAATTTTGCAAATATTTGACTATTTGGTCTTGCATTTTAAAAGGTATAGCATGTCATAAGTATTATGAGGTGGTGAATTATATAAGCCTACGAATTGTTTAGAAATAGTGGTGGATAGAAATCTACTAAATTGAATTTATTAAGCCAAGAATCACAATCGATAAACTACCACTTTAAAATATATATTTGCTGTCCGGAGCAAGTTGGCATCTCTGCTTTACAGCAATTATGCCATTTATAAAATTTTAGCGAGTAAACATAATTAGCTAAATATATGCAAATATTAGTTTGTACTTATTAAAATTATTTCAATGTGTGCGGAGCAGTTGGCATCTTTGAATTTGTCAAATTGTGTCAACAGTTTTGCGATGTAAAATTTTCCGAGTTATCTGTTGCTAAAAGAAAGATTGTTTCCTTAGAGTTCGTATAGAAGTGCTTCCATATTTTTTCCAACCTCTGTATGTTTCTAAACTAAATTATTACTTAGTGATTTTCGTGGCAAGTATTTTGTGGGATATTTCACACAGTGTTTTGAAACGACAAATAAATTTCTTTAATTGCGCCGAAATGTGTTTAATTTCATCAAAACCACAGCTCATTTAAAGGGTTTTATGAGGGTAAATAATTGAAGAGCTAAAAGTTGAAAAAGCAGGTATGGTACATTTCCATATGAATTTATTCATCAGGAACATTAATATTAAGTAGTTGCATCAATATAGGTTTGTTTTAACACGTTCACGCTGGGAAAAGTGAAAATACTGGTACGGGAAAAGAGAAAATACTGGTAGAAGAACTATTTCAATATTAGATAGTATTCGGGAGGAGTTAATTTCAATTCACCGTAAGGAAATTTATAACGCGAAGAAGCAATTCAATATGAAAATTGCATCCGTTAAAAACAATTGGTAGTTATGGATTTTTATTAGTTCCGGAAAAAAAATAAAAAATGAAATTTATTTGTTACCAGTTTTTACTCCGGTGCTCCGCCGAGATGAGAAAATCTAGCGTGACCCACCGGTGGGTGACCTCGGCGTGAACGTGTTAATGTAACAAAATTAGTTTTGCTTTAATTTTAATATAACTAATCCATATAAACTTCGAGAATGCGAATTCGAATTAGGTAGTGGTATAGAAAAAAAGGCAAATTAGTATTAGTTCCTATTTCAAAAAAATCTATAACAAAATAATTCGGATATCTCTCTTTTTTTTACTCTGATAATAGCCATTCTGAAAATGTCACTTACCTGATTCTTCCACTAATCTTTTCAATTATGGGACAGAACGAGCGAAATGTTTTTAAATCATATGAGTACAGGGGAGGTAATATCCTATTAAAAATATAAAGAAAATGTAAAAATCATATTCAAAATATAAAAATGGTAAGAGAAGGAGAAATGTCTATTTTTGATTGAAATTCGACGCTCTGACTTATAGGTATTTAGCTCGGTGTTTTGGGGGAAAATATCTTTGTTATGGCAAAGTTTATTTTTTCATATTTATTCTTGATTTAGTAAATTTCTGAAAGTCCACTTCTACATATAAATAATTATTTATGTTGTATTAAATGCTAAGTCCTGGATACTTCCCCGTAAGGCAGTTAATCCCTACCGTCACAGTTGTCAACTTTCCACTTTATTTTGTTTAATTTTATGACAGTCGTAGAACGAAGCCGACCCAATTTCGTCTTCACGACAACCAATGTTCAATTCCGTAGCCTTGTAATTTTGAACTCAGTACAGAAGACTAGGCAACTTCTGGATCAAGTATTGGGAGAATTTTGCCTTCATGGAGGACCTTTTCATGGATCTTACCACTAACCAGCTTTAGCGTTACATGAAAAGATAAAAATTAAAACTACAAATTGTTACACCTGTCGGCAAGTTCACTGTATTCACTGTCTACCACTGGCGATATTTTAGTCAACTCTGCAGTCGGTGCGAGCCAGTCATCAACTAGGATTCGAACCTGGATTCACCTCAACGGGAGGCGAGCGTTCTATCCCCTGAGCCACCACGGATTTTTCTGAAATTGCGGAGAATCCGTTTTAGTCGTCTCTGCAGAAGCATTAAATTAAGGAATTTTCACAGTTCTTATAAATTTTGTAGCAGAGATCTGCACTACGCTAGACTTTAACCCCTTGGGGACGGGTGATTCAGAAAAGCATTCGTACAAAATCAGAATCAAGTTGCAATTAAATAAAAAACGGTAACTTAAATGTAGTCGTTACTAATTTGACAGACTTACTTTGCTTTTACTTTAATTATTGTTAGTTTAATCATCTATATAATCAATGTTAATTCAAAGTATGACTAAATAGTTTTATTTTGAACAAAGTAATGGTGAATTAAATAAATCAAACAATTATAACTCCGCCCACAAATAAACTGCTAAAGAAATACTTTGATTAGGTGTTTTATCTTCTTACCCTGAATGATACGGTTTTTTGCTGTCACGTATTTGTGACAGTCGGCGCGAAAGGGTTAATTTAAATAAACTAAAAAATACCCGTTCCCGTTAAGCATGGCATATCCATCAACTACGCCAAGATAAACGCAGTTTCAGAAAATAGTTTTCCTAATGGTATTGAAGATATTGTATAAATGTTTCAATGAATTAAAATTATAAGTAATTGTACCCATCACGAAATAAAAATAAATTAATTAGATATAAGATATCAAATGTACACATGTCTATAAACTAAAGTTTCGAAAAAAGTTTTAAAAATTTCTGTTCGTGAAAGCTACTTCTGTAATAATTCTTTACCACTGGAGAAATTATTTCACATTGCTGTATGTTAAAGCATAGATAAAAACAATAAACTAGCATTCTACAATATTTAAAGTGTTGTTTCGAATCTCAGATGCTATAGCTTAGCTACACCATCTCCATAAGACGAACATTTAAAGTGGTAGTAAAAAATAAATGATGGTAAGTCTATTTTTGGCAGCACATGCAAAATTTATTCCACAATTAAGTTTCACTTATTTTTTAAATTGTCCATGTGTAGTGGTGGTAAAATCATTGTAAATCATATTTATAAATCAGAAAAAAAATGGTTCAACGTAGTTTATAAATTCGAACTACTTTATAATTGTGAATAAAAACTCTCCCGCCAAGAGCAAAGGAAGTTGGTAATCGTGTAACTGTGACCAGTTTTAGTTTTCAAATATTTGAATAAATTTTGTTCAGATAAAATCTAACAGTAATAATATTTTACGGTATACGCAATCTTTTTTACCACGTTATATGCTACGCTAATTTTACATGACTTGCCCGACTGGCCACACGGTAAATAACTACTATCTAAATTTGCATATATATTAAACAGACTTTGCTGGTTTATTAAAAGGTTTAGCGTGATATACTGGTGAATTATATAAGCCTGCGAATTGTTTAGAAATAGTAGTGGATAAAAATCTTCTGAATTTAATTTATTAAACCAAGAATCACAATTAATAAACTATCACTAGAAGATATTTATTCGTTGGCATCTCAGTTGGCATCTCTGTGTATGTAAATAAAACTATTTTTGTGTGTTCTATGCTGCATTAGTCCAGTGTTTCCCAAAGTGTAGTACGCGTACCCCCAGGGGTACGCGTCATTTTTTTGATTAGTGGTACACAGCGTTACGAAAAATTTAGAAAGGGTACACAAAAGTCATAAATTTGGGAAACTCTGCATTATTCTCTTCAGATCATTTTAGTAACGATAATAATATGAAAATACTAAAAATTTACTCGAATTATGTGTTTCTAATAGTCTTGGCTTCACCTGTCACCGGTGACCTCAGTGGCTCTACGAACAAACTCAGTACCAGTCACCGGTGACCCCATGGCATTCAACGCGTTAACAGGTTTGCAGAAAATATAAAATTTAGGTAAAATAATTACGAGTTTATATCATTTGATTTATTTTTATCAAATGACATTTTTCTGTTTCAACTCAACGGGGAAAGTTTCTTCAAAGAAAAAAAATCCCTATTTATTTTAGTAATAATCTGCTAACTTGTGAGCATCACGTATATCGTTTTAACATACTTGATTGTAAAGGCTTAAAATAATCTACTTTTAAAATAAATCTTCTTAAGAGAATCTCTTCGCAAATTTGGGGTAATTATTTGAAAGTGTTAACATGACTGTGAATAAGAGGTTTATGAGGAAAATAAATAATTTATGATCTATACCTGATATTATGCTGATTATACCTGATACGATAATTCAATTTTTATGAGAGTCTCGTTGAAGAAGGGACTGTTGAAATGGCTTAAAATAAGTTTTAAGCCATTTCAATAATCGCTTTTGCTTTACATTTAATATTTGATGTGATTTCTGAATTTCTTCCATGCTATAAATAAATACTGAGAAATATTCAAAATATGAGAATGAATATTTATTTTGAATGAATTTTATTTATTTGAAGCTTTCATTTTAGATTTTAATTTTTGGGCAAATTATTTCAGTGTTAACATGATACTATGAATATGAGCCTTATATGAGCCTATATGATATGAGATATTATGAATATGAGCATATGCATAAGAGTTAAATAGATAACACTGGGGTGCAATATTTTTGGTGAATTTATATAAACACTTGATCTTACCTAATTCAAATCTGAAATTAGTTTTGTTCCGAAAACTACAAGTTTTTATTCACACGGATATTTTTAGTTTAATTCTACAAGATTGGAAATAACGTATAGGCTTATGTACATACATATACATTTGTCTGCTTCTTTGAAAATGGTACTCAAGAAAAACATATGGCCTTAACGTAAGACATGAACTGAAAAATTTCACCGCTTTCTGCCTACCACTCCTTACGTAGTAGAGAGGTGGTAGGACTAAGTATTCACTCGAGAGAATTTTAAAAAATTCCTAGTTATATATATATATATATTAACCCCTTAACTTGTGCTCTCAAGTTAATTCATAGCCACCGAGGGTCAAGGCCTGTCAGTAGATTTGTGACGTCATCCTCTGAAGTACAAGCGAACTCATAAGATAACGCGGTATTCAGGTTTGTATTAAGAGAAAACTATAATAAATAGTTCAATGACAATCTTTCTTATAAGATTTGTTAAAAAAAGTATTCCAAAATCGAGATTACTCTAGAAAATTATTAGCATAATATTTTGGAGCAGAAATTGTTCAATAATTAAAAAAATTGCGCTCTGTAAAAAACGAGAAAATTTTAAGTATTTTTTATGAACTAAATTTGAAATTGTTTACAAGTTTTTTTAAAAGAAAATTAAGACAGAAAAAATATAAAAGCAATTATTAAAATCATTTTTCTTATTACTCGATAAGATACATCTCATTAATATATTATATATAAGATACATTTGAATGAATATGCATACATACAGGTATGTATAAACTAACATATTGTTTTAAAGCTTGTTTACATAAACTCTTCTAGACTTATAAGATAAACATAAAAATGGGAATAAAATGAGAGTAGTTCATTTAATCTGGAGCAAACTCAAAATTTATTCTTATCATATGAAGATGAACACAGGAGTTACATTAATATTCATTTAAAACAACGTACAAAACGCAACGCACAAAAATTAAAATGGCTAACAGTGAATTAAATTTCTTTTTTATTAATATGATGTAAAAGCATCGGAGTATTTTGCTTCCAACTATGAATGTTTACGAAATTTTACTCATCGTAAGCTATCGCTAAGTATAAATAAGTTTCAAGTGCAAGTCAACATTTTTATTATTTTTTCTTTCCCATAAAAATGTTACTAAAGCGGTTTGTTACAAGTTTTTTAAACAATAAAAATTTTAACTCTTTTATGACATCTGATATTTGTCTCTCTCTCTCTCTCTCTCTCTCTCTCTCTCTCTATCTANAAATAATTCATATATATATATATATATATTAACAAGACAAATGATGTTTAAATTTGTTTTATTTCACTTCTATAAGTTTTGTCTAACTGCGAATGCGTTGTTAGTTTTATATTCTAATATTTGCGAACAATAAACACTACTTAAAACTTTGTAATTCTTAAGTACAACTTATTTCATTATGTTATTAAAAAGCTTATAATAATATTTTGAAACTCCTGGATCAAGTAATGAGAGAAATATGCCTTTGTGGAGGACTTTTTGATGGAATTAATCCGCATTTGGGCTACATGGAGAGAAAAACCATGAAAAACTCCCATTGATAACCCGATGGCAAGTTGACTCTGATTCATTACCCGTCTACCACTGAGGATATTTTACGTCAGCACTGTGGTGGGTGTGAGCCGGGTGTGAAATTCGTATAGACCAGCCATGACTCGAACCCGATTCACCTAATTGGAAGACGCATGCTCTATCCCCTGAGCCACCACGACCCATTCAAAGACATTAGACCCATTGCTGCGCATTTTTTTTAGCCATATGACATAATTAAGACATGAAATTAATTATAAAGTTATCTATTATTGCCCAGATTACTTAAAAGAAACAACTATATTCTCTCCTTTCCTATGTGAAACTTTTTTTAATATTGTTTATCCACCTCACTGTTTATTATGGAGACGATGAATGGGCAAAGACCACTTTTGACTCAGGAACTCAGCTTCATTTGATGAGTGAAGTGTATGTAACAATATCATTAAATAGAATGTTTATTATTTTAACCTACATTGAGTTTTTTGAACATCATTAAATAATCAAAGTTTAAAAAAAAAAGAAAAATTACACAATTTTTTAAAGTAGTTAACCTAAAATTAAACTTAATCGTAAGAGAATAGGGAAAAAAAGTATTTTAAATAGTGTATAAAAAATAGTATATAAACAACTAGTTGCTTAAATGATATCCCTTTCTCGCTTGTAGTTCCAAAATAGCTCCGTTAACCGACATTCGAAGCGAAAC
This sequence comes from Parasteatoda tepidariorum, assembly GCF_043381705.1. NCBI lineage: Eukaryota > Metazoa > Arthropoda > Arachnida > Araneae > Theridiidae > Parasteatoda > Parasteatoda tepidariorum. The sequence goes on from NC_092212.1 coordinate 77,565,606, forward strand.
AAGACGGTGCCGTCTCTGAGAAAGTTGTTCCATTCCATTTGCCAAGGGTTACCGAGTGTTCTTCAATGTAGTGTGATTATGCTTCTTTTTTTTATTCGAATTCTTCTGATAGGCGACGGTGATTTCCAAATGCAAATAGTTTTTAATCACATAAAAGTTTATAACTCAAACGTAACCTCAACTGTTTTAAGGCCTCCTATTACTTTTTGTCATATCTCACGGGTATACGCTAACCTTAGTGTCGCAAATGTCGCTCAGAAATCGTTCTTTGTCACTGAACTTGAAATCGTTTGAGGAGAATTGGGATTTAGGGTGTCTTAAATTTGATAGTTTGATTTTTATTGTTCTAAGCACTTCCACGCAAAAGAAAAAAATTCTAATAATAATGTAAAGTGCATTTTATAAAGAGGACGCTATTAAACGTGAGAAGCTTTCCGTGACAAATTCTGTTCAACCTTCGTTGGTATTTTAATTGAGTTCAGGTAAACCCAGACTAGAGTAAACCACGAAGTTTCAGTTACTGAAATTTGTTTTCAAAGTATCGAAATGCAAGCTAATTGTGACAGGATTATTTACTAACAGTTTAAGTAAATAATCCTGTCACAATTAGCTTGCTCCTGAGTGTTTTCATTCAGATGTTTTGAAAATAAAAATAAGCATTTGCAACTTTATGATTTATTCCTGGTTTAACTTAACTAATTTTTTCATATACTTCTTTTTTTATACTTTTTTTCTCTATACTTTCGTGCATAGCGTCTTCGTGATGCTTGTTCACAAAAAGTAGAGAAGGGTTGCAAAGTCTGAAGGGGAAAAAAAGATCATCCTTGTAACTTTTGAACAGTTTGTCGGATTTTCATTCAGTCAAGTGCATGTCAATTCAATGCAATTTATTCATTAGTTATTTATTATTTTTTTGGTTAGTATATTGCTCTTGTTGTCTTTGGCTATTAACCCCTTGGGGACGGGTGATTCAGAAAAGAATTCCTACAAAATCAGGATCAGGATGTAATTAAATAAAAAACGGTATTTTAAGTGTAGTCGTTGCAAATTTGACAGACTTACTTTGCTTTTACTTTAATTATTGTACGTTTAATCAATCAATGTTAATTCAAAGTATAACTAAATAGTTTTATTTTGAACAAAGTAATGGTGAATTAAATAAATCAAACAATTATAACTCCGCCCACAAATAAACTGCTAAAGAAATACTTTGATTACCAGTTTTATATTTTTACCCTGATTGATACGGTTTTATGCTGGCACGTATTTGTGACAGTCGGCGCGAGAGGGTTAAGGCAAGGGGCGCGATGGGTTAGCATATTCACATCTGATAATGAACCTTTTTTGTAATATCAAGTCAGGGTTCCGTTAACCCTTTCGAAGGCCGTGGGAAGTATACTTACCACCGCTTTTAATTTAGGTTTCCATTCGTTAATATCTTCAGCTTTCTTGAAGTGCGCTCGAATAAATTTGGTAACCATTTGTTAGTTTCAAAAAACGTATAAAAGTTGTAAAATACACAATTCCTTTTGAAGTTTGTAGCATTTATAAAATTTATTTTATAAATAAAGAAAAATAAACGTCAGTAAGTTCCTAATAGGTCGTGTTAAATATATTTTCCACCAAAAAAATGGCATTTTTATAAACTAAATGAGTTTTTTTTCTTCTTATATCAANGCGCAGAAATCGTTCTTTGTCACTGAACTTGAAATCGTTTGAGGAGAATTAGGATTTAGGGTGTCTTAAATTTGATAGTTTGATTTTTATTGTTCTAAGCACTTCCACGCAAAAGGAAAAAAAATTCTAATAATAATGTAAACTGCATTTTATAAAGAGGACGCTATTAAACGTGAGAAACTTTCCGTGACAAATTTTGTTCAACCTTCGTTGGAAATTTAAGTTCAGATAAACCCAGACTAAAGTAAACTATGAAGTTTCAGTTGCTGAAATTTGTTTTCAAAATATGGAATTGCTACTTAATTGTGAAAGGATTATTTACCTACAACGTAACTCTGAGTGTTTTCATTTAGATATTTTGAAAATAAAAATCAGTATTTGCAATTTTATAATTTAAAAGCTTTAACTAATTTTTTGGTTATTGGTTTAACTTAACTAATTTTTTGGCCCCTTGCCTGGTTTAACTTAACTAATTTTCTTGTGTACTTCCTTTTTATTCTTTTTTTCTCTATACTTTCGTGCATAGCGTCTTCGTGATGCATGTTCACAAAAAGTAGAGAGGGGTTGCAAAGTCTGAAGGGGGAAAAAAGATCATCCTTGTAACTTTTGAACAGTTTGTCGGATTTTCATTCGGTCAAGTGCATGTCAATTCAATGCAATTTATTCATTAGTAATTTACTATTTTTTTGGTTAGTATATTGTTGTTGTTGTCGTTGACTATTTAGGCAAGGGGAGCGATGGGTTAGTATATTCACATCTGATAATGAACCTTTTTTGTAATATCAAGTCAGGGTTCCGTTAACCCGTTCGAAGGCCGTGGGAAGTATACTTACCACCACTTTTAATTTAGGTTTCCATTTGTTAATATCTTCAGCTTTCTTGAAGTGCTTTTGAATAAAATTGGTAACCATTTGTCAGTTTAAAAAAAAGTATAAAACTTATGAAATACATAATTCCTTTTGAAGTTTGTAGCATTTATAAAATTTATTATATAAATAAAGAAAAATAAAAGTCAGTAAGTTCCTAATAGGTCGTGTTAAATATATTTTCCACCAAAAAAATGGCATTTTTATAAACTAAATGAGTTTTTTTTCTTCTTATATCAATTACTATTCTTAAAACAATTTCAGTTCCGAAAATACTTTAATTTACCTTTACTGGAAATAAATGGCCTTTTAAAGGGTTAAAAAAGCTTACTCATTTAGGCTTCCATATCCGAAAAGAATTGGAATCGCTGGCTTAAAGTACAAGAAGACTCATAATATGATTTTAACTTTAAACTTAGAAAATTTGTTCATTTTTGAAGTATTGGTTATTATTAATGCAGGTTACGAATAAATCAATAAATTACCCTTTTCTTACATTTAAAAATTGATTAATAAACACAGGACAAATACAGCAATATAGTTGTTAATTTTTATACTTGTTACAGTCTTAAAACTGGTTCAAAACAAGATTCGCTAATTGTTGATAAAAGTCAAATGGGTAAAATAAATTCGCACACTATTTACAGCAAAGGTGAGGACTAATAACACATTTGAGCCTGGTTCGTGCACGAATCGAAACAGTTATGTAGCGTTCCCGTAGGCCTTGAAATTTTTAAAAAGTGATAGCTAAAATAAAACATATGCCAATATCTTAATTACTGTGTAACCATCACTAAAATTTGTTTTCCAACGAAAGTATGTTTGCATGAAAACTCCACATTGCTATACCACTTAACGATAAAGTGATATATTAAAATAAGAAATATGTTGTAGCATTAACCTAAATTTGCAACCACTACTAAAATTTTTCAAGCGCTGCGGGAATCCTGGTTACATTTGCTCCCAGTCAAAAATAAATTTTAAAAAATTTGGACACTCCTGGTTTGAGAACAAATGTATTAAAGTTTTGAATATTGTAAATGTATCAAAACTTTGCTATAAAATTACATAGAAGACATAAACCAACGCCTCCTGCAACTGAAAGTCTCCACATGGTCTCAAATAGGTGGTCCGATCTGACCACTATGAAGGCAAACCAATTGGATGCTCGATATTGGGGTTATCTCGCGCGCCACTAACCGATTCATCGATTCTGTTTTGTTGTATTCTGGGAGGTCCTATATGTCTTTGAAGTTGTAGTATGTTGTAACAACAAGTCAAGTCCTTAAAGAAGTAAATCTTTAGTTTTGAAGGGAAAATCATCTTTGGAATGGGGAGATCCCCTTGAGTAGAGTTGTATGATAAAGTTAATAGTATTTTGATAGTAGGGCAAACCAATTTGTGAAAGAGCCCTTTAATACAAAATCTATTAAAAATAAGAAAGTGGTAGCAAATATATGTCTAAAAATTTTTTTAATTTATGAATATGATTGGTTTGTCTTATTCACTTGTCAACCACTACAGATTCAATTCTCAAATATATATGATAAATTTCTCTCAATTGAATTTAAAAAAGAATATGGGTTCATGCGCACAACTGGTTCTCTTTTTAAATAGTCTGCGCAGACTACTAATAGTATACCGTGTGGAGGCTTTCTGATGTAGGAGGTGATGCATAAACTCGTGACAATTAACACGTTCACGCCGGGCTGACCCATCGGTGGGTCACGCTAGATTGTCTCATCTTGGCAGCGCGCCGGAGTAAAAACTGGTAACAATAAATTTCATTTTTTAGTTTGTTTCTAGGTATAATAAAAATCCATAACTTCCAATTGTTTTTAACGGATGCAATTTTTGTATTGAATTGCGCCGTGATAAATTTCCTTACAGTGAATTGTTATTGTTGAGAATAGATTAACTCCTCCCGAATATTATCTAATATTGAAATAGTTCTTCTACCAAGTATTTTCTCTTTTCCCGTACCTCTATTTTCACTTTTCCCGGCTGGAACGTGCTAAGCAACTTCTTTGTTGTATACTAAGACTTCTTTATTTCTTTTCAATATAGGGGCTTATTAGAGCAGTATGAACCCATTACAAATCATAGTGCTAGCCTGTTGTCTGATATTGGTTCCCTCTTCTGCCAGTTCGACTGAGAAACAACAGACGAAATCCAGTTCGAAAAAAGAAATATCAAAACGAAACGATGATCTCAAGCAGACAGGAGCTTATTCTTTAGGGCATGAATATCCTGCAAATGATGTTAATGGGTACTCTGCTGGTTCAGAGTACTCTCATGGTGACATAGGAGGTAACTATGATGATGGTTACAGAAATAGTTACGGTGGTAACCATCAAGGTAACGGATACGGTGGTGACACTGGTGGTGGTGCTGGTGATTATAGCGGAGGAACAGGTAGCTACAATGGAAACTCAGGCATAAGTCACAGTGTTAGCTACTCATCGGATTCCTATGGAGGTCATGGAGGAAATAATTTTTTCAATGATGAGTGGGAAAAACCTGGAAAAACTGTTGTCAAGCATGTTGCGAAAAATATAGCTGTTCCCTATCCAGTACCTGCTCCTGTTTCCGTACCAGTTCCGAGATACATCAAATACTTCAAACCTTTCGCCATTGGTAAGAAAGAAATTTATTGTTCTCACATTTTTAAGAAAGTATTTGTAGTTAGCTATATTTTCAGACTGTGACATCTTTCCATAAAAGTCAAATGAATCTTTTCTGGATTATTATACTCCCTACCATCCTTGTTTTCTTGCATGCTTTTTTTTAAATTCATGTCTTTTTGAAAATGTTACATTTATTTATTTCTGTAAAAAAATAGCACGAGATATTTTATTTGATATCATTCCACTCTTTGATTGTGTGTGCTTTTACCTTCCGACTTAAAATTCAATCACGTGGTTTGACCTCTCTTCGGTTTACTGTTAAATTGATGTCTTCTTTATGTCCTATCGCTAAAAGACTGCGCCGTAATCGGTGTGATGTATTTGTCTTCTTCTAGGTACTGATATACTGAGAAGTATCACTTAAGTTTGCTGTATTCGGGGAGGCCAATTGCTCCACTTTTTACAAAAGTTATAATGAATTGGTAGCGAATTAAATAGTAAAACTTGTAGAATAAGGATGATTACGCCTACTCTTTTAAAGAGTAACAACGTGAAGTTGGCAAAAAAAGTTGCATTTTATTAGATTTTTTGTATGAAGTTGTGGTTAAATAACTTGAACTGAAAGACACTTAACTAAAAGTAACTTTAATTTATATACTACTGGCAAATAACATTTTACAAATCAGAGCAAGCTACCATTTTTGTTTAGTTACTTTCGGATTTTTATTCGTATGCTAATTTCGTTCGTTCGTTGTAGTGGAACTGGTCGACTGAGGCCTTACGTATGTTACGTTTCGTATGCTAATTTAATGCTCGCGAATTTTTATAAATATTTAATTTCGTTATATGTAGTGGTGGATAAATTTATTTTATACTAAGTATATGAATTCTAAAGGAAACGTAATAGGTTTCGCTTTCACTTTAATAGCACAAAATGAAATAAATTTTGTCGGAAAAATTGCCTTATCTTTATTTAGACAAATTTCTTTTCACTTCAAAATATTGCATTTGTGCAAGCATTAGTGTGTTAAATTGAGGAACCTTTATTACATTTTCAGAACTGCCAACTACTTCTCTTTTTGCAAAATATTTTATAGAACGGTAGACATTTAAAAACCCAAATCTTTGCGGAATTTTTGGTAATTTGCAAACATTTTAAAATCCTCTCCACGAAGAGTGACGTTGCACATGAACTTTCAAATCATTTATCCTCTTCTGACCTGAAATTGTAATTTTGTTAAAGTGGTAGCTACATTTTGAAAAATATACATACTTTTAAGTAATCATATCTGCTAAAAAATAATTTCATTTCGTTCATTGTGAGTTGAAAAATTCAAAACTCTTCTTATAAATTAATTGGAAGTTAAATTAATGAAATTTTCAGCAGTCTTGAGAAAAGTTCGTCCCCACTCTTTAATTTTTTCCTAAGTTGAGGATATTTTGGTTCTGAAGAGGTTAAATACAGTGGTGTGGAAAATAAGCTATAACGAATAAAAAATAATGCATTATTACAGAAACATAGCTGCCACTAGAATGAATATTAATGAAAAGCGTAGAAAGTTGGTAGTGCTGAATTCGCAGTTTAAAGCTGATTTTTAAAACCGACATAATTTTCATGACACCATTTCAATCAAGGGAAAAAATTCGCCACCAATCTAAAATTTTCAAAAACTGTACGATTCTCTCATAAATAAAAATAAAAAATTCAATTTGATTAATCTCCAAGTTGATTTTAAATTGCTAAAAGCAGTGATGCAAAACGATTGCATATGAATTCGAATAAATAAAGGAGTTACATAAATTTGACAACTTAACCAAAAACCATCTTACTTCTTCTTCTTCTTTTCCTTTTCTTTACTTTTCAGTAGCAAATAGACCTTATCAGAAAGGTAAGTAAAATTGAAAAATTATGTGCTTATTTAAAGAGATCGAGAAAAAAAAATTACGTCTGATTTGAATGGCAGAAATAACAATTATTTTCACTGTAATAACTGTTTTTTTGTCCATACCCTAAAATAATATTTATTACTTTCAGAATATGAAAAGAACAATTTAAATTGTCATTATGTCGCAAAGTACTAATAAAATATCGCCAACAGAGCGTGTCGTTTTCGGTTGACACACATTAAACATCTCAAGAGATATTTAAAATGGGGGCATAGGTGAAAAAAGAATAACTCTCCAACTAAGGGTGGTTGAAATAGACAGATAGAAAGGTCAATAGTCTAAAACTTCGATTTTTAAACAACTTTTAAAAAGTAATTACTCATTTTAGAAAACGATAATGGGCAATTAAATTGATGGGGCGCAGAAGATTTCTTTTTTATAGCTCTCACTGTAAAATGTTAAATAGTTGTGGTCGCAAACGGATAGTTTAACAAATTGCTATTTTTTTATACGTCATTAGCTTACACCTGTAAGCTAGTTTTATTCCAAATATTCCCAAACCATTATCGGTTGAATGTTTCAGTTATTACTGTCATTACATTAGTTGACAATTATTACATCTCAGGAACGATCATTCTCTGTTTCACAGTAAAATGGAAGCTAATAGATTTAAGTCGTTCTTAGGGGTTACTTACATTGACTTCGAAATGTTATCGAAAGTACATAATTTTTCGCAAGCGATTTTAATTTTCTCATTGTTGTTTTCTTGGTGCAGAAATGCCACTTGTGTTGACATTTTGAACGTGAAAAAAGGATCGATGAATGAAATTTAGCGTCAATAGGTTGACCTTTATATCAATTAAAAGACCTTTATTGATATAAATATATGTTAAGCAAATTTATCAATTATGAATGTTAGAGACCTTTATTGATATAATTATATGTTAAGCAAATTTACCAATTATGAATGCTAGAGACCTTTATTGATATAATTATATGTTAAGCGAATTTTCCAATTATGAATGTTAGAGATCCTTATTGATATAATTATATGTTAAGCGAATTTTCCAATTATGAATGTTAGAGACCTTTATTGATATAATTATATGTTAAGCAAATTTACCAATTATGAATGTTGGAGACCTTTATTGATATAATTATATGTTAAGCAAATTTACCAATTATGAATTTTAGAGACCTTTATTGATATAATTATATGTTAAACAAATTTTCCAATTATGAATGCTAGAGACCTTTATTGATATAATTATACGTTAAGCGAATTTACCAATTATGAATGTTAGAGACCTATATTGATATAATTATATGTTAAGCAAATTTACCAATTATGAATGTTAAAATCGGAGTGGCTCAGGGGATAGAGCGTTCGCCTTCCACTGAGGTAAGCCGGGTCGAATCCAGGCGATAGCTGAATGACTTGAATTCCGCACCGGCCACAGTGCTGACGAAAAGTATCCTCAGTGGTAGATGGATCATGGGTTAGAGTCCCCTTGCCATTATGCTAACCGTGAAATGTTTTCGTGGTTTTCCTCGCCATGTAGCGCAAATGCGGGTTAGTTCCATCAAAAAAGTCCCCCACGAAGGCAAATTTCTCCCAATACTTGATCCTGTAGTTCCCTTGTCTTCTGGATTGGGTTCAAAATTACAAGGCTACGGTGTTGAACATTAATAGTCGTAAATCCAAAATTGGGTAGGCTGTTCAACGACGGTTATAAAATAAAATAAAATTATGAATGTTAGTACAATTTTATATAAATAATTACGTTTTTTGTTTAAGTTTGCATTTAATTTTATATCATAAAAATTAGTTTAAGAAATAAAAGGTTTGTTTGTTTAAGATGCTTAGTTTTTCTTTAAATAACTTTTTTTTCTAATTTAACTTTTAACTCTAAAACTCAATCGTAAAAAAGAGCTACTCACAAATACTTTGGATACATTTGAATTTACTTATTTGTTTTGTTGATATTTTTACATGTTTTCTTATTCGATCTCTTCTGCATTTTGTCAACGCCTCCTATGACTGAAAGCCTCCACACGGTATTTTATAGGTAGTCGTCCGATCAGACCACTAAGAAAGTAATCATTAAACAAAAGAGCCATTTAATAGAAAATTTATAAAAAAATTAGGAAGTAGTCCCAAATATATGTCTAAAAATTTGCTTTACAAGTTTTTTTTCAATTACATTATTCATGTGTTATAACAAATTCCAGCGAACAATAATTTTTCCATAATATAAATAATACAGCAATTTATATGTAGTTCTTTCTAACTTTATTTTAGCCTATGGATTCTAAAATATTCTTGTAGATTACATGCGAATATAATAAATATATAATATAAATGCATAGATAAAACTAAAGTATTTTATATGCTGATTTACTATATATATTAGCATAAAGTGTACTAATACTTTCTTTCAATATTTAAAAAAATGTCGTTGAAAATAATTAATTTAATGCAAAAGGCTATTTTCAGTTGGTTTCAGATGGTAAATTTTCTTTACTGAACAAAATTAAAAAACATTCTACTTTAAATTTATAATACGGATCTAATATTGAGAATTTGTTCATTGTTTTAACTTATGGAAAGATAAAGTTTGCTCTTTATTTCTTTAAAATTTTTTAGCAGTGCATGAAACTCCTATTCTAAAATTTCAGCAAGAAAGTATTTATCTTTCCAAGTTAAACATATCTGCTTTTCGTATCATTTTAGGTTTAAGTACACATAGAAGTGCCTATTTCAAAATTTCAGCAATAAAATATTTGTCTTCCTCAGTTAAATAAATTTCCTTTTTGTATGATATTTAGATTTATTTTGTAGAAATTCTTATAGAAGATTATAGATTTCAAAATTTCTGCAAGAAAACAATTGTCTTTTGAAGCTAAATAAATTTACGTTTCGTACGAGGCTTATATTAAGTTTTTGAAAGTGCATATAGACGCGCCAACTTCAAAATTTCAACAAGAAAATAGTCACTTAAACTTAAATATATTTACTGCTCATACGTTATTTGGATTTAATCGGTAAAATATGTTTATTTCATTCAATACCAAATATATTTAAATCTAATAATAGAGAATAATCATGTGAGAGAAGTATAAAGAATACCGTCCTTAATTTCAGAGAACAAAAAACTGGAATTTTTTTCTCAGAATTACCTAATATTATTTGTATTCATTGTAATTCTTTATTTTACAGCCAAACCTGTAGCTGTACCTCATGTTATTCCAGTAATAAAGCATATTCAAAAGCCAATACCAGTGTTTGCTGCTTTACCTATTCAACAAGCTGTACCAGTTCCTAAATTTGTTGGTTTGCCAGTTCAAGTTAAAGTGCCAAGACCAGTTTTCATCCATGTGCCCAAAATAATTCCAGTAGCTAAAAAATATCCAGTGCCGGTTCAAGTTAATATACCTAAGCCATACATTGTACCTGTTTACAAGTCCGTGCCGATACCCGTACCTCACAAAGTACCGAAGATTATCAACATTATAAAAGAAGTACCTCATTATGTGAAGAAACCTATTCCTATATAGTAAGTATAGTACTAATATATTTTACATTTTTAGTTTATAACATGTTCAAATAGATGCCTAGTTTCATCAGTTATTAGGCAATTTGTTTCTTAAAGGGAGAAAAATTGATGTTTTAATGCAATAGTCGGCAAACGGAGGATCACGTGTCCTATGATACTCTTGCAATTGAAGAAGGGCTTGGATTAGGATTAAATACTAGAGAACGAGCTATTGGAAACGGGTTTGCTATTCACGGTTTTAATGAATGGATTAAAGTTCTATTAAGTTTGATTCAACAGAAATTTGCCTACCATGACCAGCAAATTATTCAAACGTTCGCATAAAATGCCACATTCTTACAGTTGTACTGTTCAAACAAAAATCTCAAAGCTGTAGTTTTAATTCTCTATCACTTTATAAAATCTTTCGCAGAAAATAGATTCACTGTATCAATTGAGAGCCGAGTTTGCCGATCAATGCGTAGTGATTGGCAAACTCGAATCATCTCCTTACCTTGCCAGCTGCTGTTTTCCGATCACTGCTTTGAGCCATTATTTAAAAGAGGTACAAGAAAAAAAAGCGGCGGAACCTATTTTTTAGTATCACAGTAAACATTTCTGTGTGTTAATTACAACTTTAACCCTTTCAAGACAGATTTTTTTTCTATTCCAACAAAAAGATAAATTACGACTTTAATACATCAAATACGATAAAAATAACAATACTCCGACAAAATAATATACAAAATTTAAATCTTTTGGAAACTGGGAGAGGGCTGAGACATATGTACCCCACCCACTTTTTTGGACAGGACACACATGTCCCAGTGGTGGTTTCGTTTTCAGGGCATATATGTTCAGGTGATACAAAAAGGGTAAAAAAAGAAAAACATTGTGCTTTGATTTTAAGTACAACTACGGTTTTATTCTTTTTTTATAAAAAAGAAACAGTCCTTTTATAAGGACGCTAGGCACAAAAGGTTAATGTGATAGATTATGGATGGATATGTGAGTGCTAAGTTTACCTTGTTAGCACATAAAGTTTCAAAAATTTCATAAAGCCTTAATGCTCCTTTGTGTAAAAAAAATGATTTTACTTCCTCCATGTTAACCTATGGAGAATTATAAGACCAGAGTTTCCATATTTATTCTCTAGCTAATAAATATTTTTGAATAATTTTTGTTTCATTTCATTCATTTAAATGCGTTTTGTTCAGCTTAATTACCGAATTGGTTTAAGGTTGCTTAATTTTAAAAAAGATTCAAACTTCGAAAAAAATTTAAAAATACTTTTAACNCTGTAGTTTTAATTCTCTATCACTTTATAAAATCTTTCGCAGAAAATAGATTCACTGTATCAATTGAGAGCCGAGTTTGCCAATCAATGCGTAGTGATTGGCAAACTCGAATCATCTCCTTGTCTTGCCAGCTGCTGTTTTCCGATCACTGCTTTGAGCCATTATTTAAAAGAGGTACACGAAAAAAAAGCGGCAGAACCTATTTTTTAGTATCACAGTAAACATTTCTGTGTGTTAATTACAACTTTAACCCTTTCAAGACAGATTTTTTTTTCTCTTCCAACAAAAAGATAAATTACGACTTTAATATATCAAATACGATAAAAATAACAATACTCCGCCAAAATAATATACAAAATTTAAATCTTTTGGAAACTGGGAGAGGGCTGAGACATATGTACCCCATCGGCTTTTTTGGACAGGACACATATGTCCCAGTGGTGACTTCGTTTGCAGGACATATATGTCCAGGTGATGCAAAAAGAGTAAGAAAAAACATTAAGCTTTGACTTTATATACAACTACGATTTTATTCTTTTTTCATGAAAAGAAACCGTCCTTTTATAAGGACGCTAGGCACAAAAGGTTAATGTGATGAATTTGATATGTGAGTGCTAAGTTTAAGTTGTTAGTACATAAAATTTCAAAAATTTTATAAAGCCTTAATGCCCCTTTAGGTAAAAAAAAAATTATTTTACTACCTCTATGTTAACTTATGGAGAATTATAAGTCCGGAATTTCAATATTTATTCCTTAACTAATAAATAGTTTTGAATAATTTTTGTTTCATTTCATTCATTCAAATGCGTTTTGTGCAGCTTAATTACCGAATTGGTTTAAGTTTACTTGGTTTTTAAAAAGATTTAAATTTCGAAAAAAATTTAAAAATATGAAAAAATTTATGTATGAAAATAAAAAAATAATGTTAAAAAAATTTTGTAATTTAATCCAATAGAAACATACTTTAATGTATAAAATAAAATAAAAATTATTCAAAAATATCAAATACTCATTAAAGAAAGAAATTCCGGACCCAAAATTTTCCGTCAGTTATCACGGATGAAGTAGTAATAAACTAAAAAAAATATTTGTTACAGATGTATGATACAGAAACTAAAATGGCACTTCTAAAAAGCATTTCGTCGCGTTTTATCTTCAAAACTCACCCTTCACGCTTTTACAAGATACGCCCTTGAAGAAGAAAAAAGCGATTATAATTTGCTCTAATAACGGTCATAGCGTGATGTTTTGGCGAATGATTTGAGAATAGAATTTCCGAAAGAACTAAAAAGAAATCTGTTTCAATACTTAAAATAAATTTTTTGTTTTATAAATATGAATTAAGGCCAACATTTTCGGGACTTTTGTTTTCGTAACTGCGAAATGAGAACATAAGATTTTATCAAAAGTATTTTTGAAAAGTACGGTGAACATAAGAAAAAAGTTTTAATTTATCCCATTAATGCCTAGCCGTAAAAAGACGTGTATAAAAGTACTAATATTAGCAAAGTGTTAGTACATATTAGTTTCCATCAAGTAGATACTTTTCTCAATTACTCATCCTCTAATTCTTTAAAAAGTGCTACGTAGTTATTGGTGTTGGCCATTAGGGCACTGGGGTGCGATTGTTCTTGTTTTTAAGTGGCGCATCTATGGCCAAGAATTCGACTTCTGCCACACCCATACGTCACACCCGTTTATAGGGCAGACCCATTCCATACATCCACAGATGGTAATTTTGACCTGAAGCAGAAAACTATCAACCTCCAATTCAGCATTCCCAATGGTATAATTTATAATGGGAACATGGAGGACTATGTGACCATACAGATTAAAAATGCACGTGTCACTACACGGGGAGTCTTCAGCCGACTGGATTCGAACTTTAATTCTCACAAAAGTGAGTCCAGCTCCCTACCAACCAGACTATCCGGGGCACACGTCGATTTTTCATGAAAATATAAATTTTTATATTATTATTTACATATAATGGTAAACAGAATTACTAAACCCTCATAATGAAACACTTTTACTACCACTCTTTATGCAGTCGAACCTCGCTAACTCGAACCTTGATTTCCCGAATTTTTCGATATCTCGAAGGAAAAAAAATTCCCTTCAAATTTCCTATACACTCAATGTTAAAGAAAACTTGATTTCACGATTTTTTTTTTCTTCTAATCCCTCTAAAACTTGATTTTTATTTTCTCCATAAATACTGTAGATTTTTCTTCTAAAAATAAAAAAACTATTTCAAAAAACCCCCAATGTTACTAACAAACAAGCACTTTCTGCAGTGGACACTGTAGGGAAATTTATTGAGAGGCAGCCAAATATGTCAGAGGAGACATTTAAAGCTATAGTCCACTTAGAAAGTGTTACAGACAAACTTCCTTACACATCTCTAAAACAAACAACAATTGAATCTTTTTTTTAAATAAAAAGTGTAAAAAGTGTTTTTAGAATAATAATGGAATAGTAAATAAGGTATGTAAAGAGCTTTTTTCTTTGTTCTACTATGGATAACATGCGATTTTCGATAATTCGAATTTTCGGTATCTCGAATTTTTTCGCCTCTCCCTTAAAGTTCGAGATATCGAGGTTTGACTGTGTATAAAAAATATTACAGATTTAAAAATAATAAAAAAAATATTTAAAAAAAAATAAATAAATAAATAAAAAAACTCTTTAACAATTCAGAGCACTAACCACAGTATCTCAGCTGACCAAGGGCATTACTACAGATGTAGGAGTGGATTTCCCGCGTCAAAAGAACGAATTTCAACTCCCGCATATTTCGCAATGTTTCCGGAATTATGTAACCTTCCGTGGCGAGCGCCGTATTTAGCCGGCATCCACGTGATGTCCTGTGCGAACGAGAGCCGTAATTAGTCGGCGTCAACTTGATACCGCTTGGTAACCGTCCCAAACTGCTTCAGGCAGTCTCAGGCTAATATTCCGTTCATTTACCTATTTTGGATTAGATTAATACAGTCGAACTCGTTTATAACGAGCACAAAGGGACCGTAACATTGTACTCGTTAAATCCGAGTTCTCGCAATAAACGGGTACTTAAGGCAACCAGAAGAGGGGTGGGAGGTCAAATGATTGAGTTTACATAAAATTTAATTAATACTTACTTACTTTAATTAATTTAATTAAATACTTTTCTTAATTTAATGACAACTATCCCCCCCCCCCCCAGCAAAAAATTTCTAGTTGCGCTACAGTCTTAAAGGAAAGAAGCAATAAACGGAAAGAAAAATAAAGGAAAAGATTCTTACCAAAACATTTATTTTTTTCATTAATCTACATATTTAAAATAGTAGTTTGTTAGCTTACTTTGAAGTTTCAGTTCGCGGTTTTTTTTTATTTCGCGCGCATTTCTTATCATTTTGAAAAAAAGATTGCAAGACAGAAAAATATTGCTCGCTAAAACCGAGTCTTACTCGTTAAAAGCGACTTCTGTTCCATAGACTTAACATTGATCCAACCAAATATTCTCGTTTCCCACGGTAAATCCGAGTTCTCGTTAAATCCGAGCTCGTTATAAACGAGTTCGACTGTACTACTAAAAGTACATTTTAAATACGCTTAATGCGTTTTGTAAGCCTTATTAAAGTTACTCTTGTGTTATAGTTTTATTTTTTTAATGGCGGGCACTTGGGGATTGTCCCATTTACCACAGAAATGACAGAACTGCTACTCTCTTCTCGTTACCCAGTAGGCACCTGTGGCGAAGCCACGACGAATGAGCAGCGTCGCCCACGTCACACAACCACAAACCCGTTTATAAGGCTGGTCACATTCACACAATCACACACACAAAGGAGAAAGGACATAGAACACACAGAGAGAGAAAGAAACGTCCATGTCCTGAGCAGGATTCTAACCCGCGACCATCGGCCCCGCAGTCAGACACGCTAACCACACAGCCACCTGGCCTGTGTGTTATATTTAAGAGCACAGTATTTTCTAGCAACGAAAGTAAAATATAATAAGAAATCTTTATAAGTACAGTTCACTGGCGTCACTTCAGCAATCTGGATGGCAGTAACGCAAGGGTACAGTAATATTACAGAGTACAGTAATATTAAAGATATACACAAAAAAAGAAGAAGAAAAGGATCCGAGAAGTAATTCAAAAAATACAAGTACGAAGTCCGAATTATATAGGAATAACATAAAACATTTACATAATCGAAAAAATTAGTACATATTTACATATTGACAGCGGACTGAATAATTACGAAATCGGAAAAACTAGTATGTATGTTACAGTGAAACACTGAAATCTGGAGAATGTCGACATTCACCGGTGAATGTCAACATTCACGTAGTGGCTTGGTGTATGTCCGAAATATTTGCTAAATACCCTTATTTCTGACTCTCACCGGTGAATGTCAACAATCACATAGTCGCTTTGGTGAATGTCCGAAATATTTGTTATATCCAATTTTATATTAATTTATTCGTTAATATTATATTTATTTGCTATATTTATATTTATTCTATATTTTAATACTTACTGACGATAGATTAGAAGAAACATCAGTGTTTGGAGTATCGGGCAAATATATACCGGGCAATGGTACTTGACCTTAAAAAAACATCAGTGCAGGGTATACTGGGCAAATGTATACCGGGCAGTGGCACTTAACCTTAAGAAAACATCAGTGTAGGGTTAAAATATCGAATATATGTAATTATATCCACGAATAAATTCATATCAATTTGAATGTAATAAATATTTCGGACATTCACCAAAGCATATCTGTGATTGTCGTCATACACCGGTGAGAGTCCGAATGTACAAGAATGTAATGAAACATTCGATCTTTCACCGACGTATTTGGTGTTTGTCGACATTCACCGGTGAAAGTCAACAACCACCGATTTCGGTCTTTCGCCGTGACATGTACATATTTACAGTTGGAGCGAAAAAATAAATGATACAGCTCATTTTCGGAATATAATGCTAATGCTTGACAACAAGAGGTCAATATATAAAAAGCACCAAAACGAAAAAAGTTTTGGTTCATTTTTGCTTATACTAAGTGGATGTTACGTTCTGTTACTGTCTACTTTAGCTTCTAAAAAGCTGTATGCTTTAACTTTCCATTCAATATAAATACTTATATCATTGCTATATTAAGGTGTATAGAACTACCTTGCTTTTGCAAAATAAATAATAATAATGAAACACGAGTTGTGCCATTTTTTTTTTTAAATTTTGGAGAAACGAACCATCCTATTTAAGGGAGGCTAGACACATATGGGTTAAGATTATTTAATTATTTACGGTCGAAAAACTATTATATCATTTTAAATTACGTAAGTTTGTATGGCAAAGCGCAATAATTGAGCTAAATTAGACAAATAATTACTGATTAAAAATTTAAAAATAAAAAAACCGTATTTTTAAATTTAAGTTCTTAAGAACCATCAGAGCGATTTTTTTTAAATTAAAAGATGGTAAATAATGTTTAAAAAAAATTGCATGCAATTCAATTCCATACAATTCAGATTATTAATATGTTAAATAATATTAGAATATATATTATAGAAATTCTTGTTAAAAATTATTTTTTTAATGGAATTCCTATGGAGAAACTAAATTTATATTTGTGTACTAAAAGCTTTTGAATCCTTTAAATTGTTACAGATAAATAGGAAAATGTACAAAAATAAAAACTATGATAAAGGGGCCCACCAAACTAGTTATTCAGGTGAAGAAAAAAAATCAATAAGCAGTCACAGCAAATATTATTAGAATAGCATCATAATGTTACTATCTTTACAAAGATTTACAAAAAGAATTATTGATATACAGCCTGTTATGTATTCATCATACAAAAAACAGATTTGTAGGATGCTTTCCAAAAATAAAGTCAAAAAAGTGCAAGCATGATATTGTGGATTGCAAATGAACATTGCAGCAAGGAAATTAAAAACAGTATTCAAATTTACAGATCACAATTGAGAAAGGTAGAAGTGTAGCGTAAAAACATTGTTTGATTGCCGGTTAAAACTAGAAGGTATTTATAATAGTCAATTTTCATCTTTTCTCTAGTTCCTCAAGCAATCAAACGTATCTTAATGCTTGTCACTCGCATTCCTCTATAGTGATTTGTCAGATTTCAATAGTGTTTCTATTTTTTTTCTCCTTGAAGCACTAGTTTGTAAATCTAAACATGTGTACTTTTTTGCCTTCCTTTCTTTACAGGGATTCTAAAAATATATATTAAGTACAGACGTTACAGAACTCCCTGCGTAATTTTTCGTTTTTATTTATTTTTTTAGTGTGGATTCCCATTCATCAGAATACGGAAAAGGTCATGGCTATGGAAATGGATTATACGGAAATGGAGGACATGGAAATGGAGGTTATGGAAATGGAGGATATGGAAATGGAGGATATGGAAATGGAGCATATGGAAATGGAGCATATGGAAATGGGGCATATGGAAATGGGGCATATGATTACCAGGGTGGTTTCGGAGGATCAGAAGAGAATTCATATGGAGAAGGATTACACACAGGATCTATGCCTTATGATATGTCATACAATGGTGGTGGCGGTGGAGCCTATGGTAACATGGACAACTCAGAATATGGTTCTCAGAATGGTTATATCAACACTCAAGAAAGTATGAAGTTCAATTCACCGTATGCGTATGAGCAACCAAACCAGCACAACTACAACCACCAAACCCCCAGAAAACCGAATTATCCACCAACGTCATATCCAAGGGCACACAGGATACCAAATAAATCGCCATCCTCTCAAGCGGATGCATCAGCAGATTATCATTCCACGAACCATGGTTTGAATTTCAGTACGCAAAATCAATATCCACACAGCAACGTTAAACCACATACAGAATCTGTCAGCTATAGCCAACATCAAAGTAGTACACCTAATCAACAACTTTACTTCAATACGCCAGTTAATGGCGGAGGAAGTGAAGTTTCATCAAATTCAGCTTCAACAACCCCCGATACGAAGTATTCTCAACCCGTTTATAAGCCTTCGGCGTACGAAGAATACGTTTTAAGTCAACAGCAAAGCGATCAACAATCCAATTACGTTAAGAATGTTTCAACCCAACAATATTCCACGTCTTATAATCCAGAAACATCCAATCAAAATGATGCAAATGCAGGACTGATATCTCAGGCTTCAAAGATGTATTCAAACTACCAGCAATATCCACAGGGTATTTATAATAACCCTTTCAACATCAATCAGCAATCAGTATCATTCAACAACATTCCTCAGCAGCTGTCTGAATACAATGCTGTGAAATCTCGTTATCCTCACTTGAAAATGAACTATAATCTTGAGCAAGCGATTAAACATTCTAATGCTTATCAAAATGAAAATATGTATTCTAATCCATGGAATTCATATTCCAACGAATATAAATCTCAGAGCACACCTTATGATTATCCACAAGCTAATTATCATCAAACTCCTTCTTACTACGCATCACAGACCTCTTCACATCAAAACAAAGAAAATGGCTATTCCGACAATCAACAAAATAACGGTTTCGAAAACACACAGTCACAGTTTATTCCAACTTCACACGATGGAAATGGTCAAAGCAATTATAACCAAAAGAATGTTGATGCATATATGCCAGCAGGTTCATCTTATAGTACAAGCAGTTACAGTAACAGTTATTCTCCTCAATTTCCAAATACTGCGGCTCAAAGTTTCAATTCGAATCTCAAAAGTCCTAACTTCAATGACGTTCAGAAGTATAATGAAAAGTTCGATCAAATTGCCAATCAAAATATGTATCGAACGAATTCTAATTTAGCTTCCCCTGACGCATATACTCCATCTGGTTCTTCAATACCTTACAGTTCTAACTCGTATGGAAATAGTTATTCCAATCCGCAGATTTCATCACCGCAGATCAATGATCAATACAGCAACCAATACTATGGCTTGCAAAATGGCATGACTGATTCAAACAACAATCCATTCCTTCAACCGTTTAATTTTGGAAACAATTTTGCAAACTCTGAGACTTCTCAAGCCTCAAATCCTACTGATGCCTTATCTGCATCCAAAGAAGTAAAATCTTCTGAGTCAAACAATCAAAACAGATTTTCAAGTTTTGCAAATGCCGATTCTTCGAATTCTTTTGACCAACAGGAAGACAATTACCCGACAAGTTATTCTAATAACGTGTACACCAAAAGTAATACACATAACTCTATACCACAAACCAATTACCAATTCCAATCTCTCTCATCTGGTGTTTTCAATGAAAGCGATTCACCATCGCTTTCTCAAATCCCAAGCAGCACTTCAGTAACTAAGCCTGATGTTTCAACCTCCTTTAGTTACAGTTTCAGTGAAAGCCAACCACACCCTGTCTATTCAGGCTCACACTATGGTAGTTCAATGAGTGACAATTTTTTTAAAGGGTTTTCCCAGCAAGAAAGCTCACAGCTTCCATCCAAAAGTACTTATTCAACTCTTCTGGACGTGAAGCTGCCAAGTAAAGCGTCTTCACAAGAAAATGCTGATTCACAGAACTCAGCGCCATTAGTCTTTCAAGGCTTTGATCCAAAGATAGATGAAATGGAACAGCACATACAAACGTCTTCAAGTTCAATAATTAATGTATATACTAACTCGCCGAACTCTAAGGAAGCGCAGAAGGGGCAAACATTTTCTTTCATTGACACAACAGCTTTGGATTCATCACCACCAATGTATTACCAAGCACCAGACTCAGGCTCGAAAAACGGATACAGCAACGTTGATTTACAGATTGTGCAAGCTCCCACTTTTAACAAAGACCCCAATGAACCGTTGCAGACGTCTCTAGACAATTATTCACCACCACAACCAGTCTATAGGCCTAGTGCTAGTGACCAAAACACGTTATACAAAGAAGCGAGTAGTGTTAGTGATTCAACATACAAGTCAGCTTCAACTCTAGATGCAGATTCCAAGACAAAATCCAGCTAAAAACAAATTTCATTAGAACTGTTCTATCCTAGTCTTTGTAAGTTTTGATGTCTGTTACAGGATGTCTAAGGTGTAAGGATGTTACAGGATGTCTGTTATAGATGTTTGTTACAGGATGTCTAAGGAAGTTACAGGATGTATGTTACAGGATGTCTAAGATATATTTGATCTACTTTGACACAGATTAGCTACTTAAATATAAGATAATTAAATTGCACCACTCTTACGTGATAATATATAACATTTTGTTTCTGATGCAATAAACTTTAAAAAAATAGAACACACAAACACTACTAAAATGCAGGATAGCTAAATTTTTTTGCGCTTACATGACAATATATAATGCTTTATTTCTGATTCAAGAAACTGAGTACAAATTAAGAAATAAGTCAAAACAATAGAAAGCTGGTTAAACGAAACATGATACAGCACAAGAAAATATTACACAGTGTTAGGAAATACTTGAAGATTGAAAAAAAAATATGAAAAGGCAGGGAAATATGTACATAATACAAGATAAAGAAATGAAACTCTATACATTGCTAAGACATACATGCACAAAGAACAAAATTTTCAGCTATCTTATTTCTTTTATGTGTTTTTCGTTTGAGAAATTGCGTTCGCATGGCCCTATTTCAAACAGAAAGAAAAGTTAAATTGCTATTTCTACGACAAGGCTGCTATGGTCTGGAATAATATAAAGAGAGATAGAAAAAGTAGAAGGAATTGAAATAGTTTACCCAGAAACTATTATTTACCAAACAAAAATTACAAATTAATGAAAAAATGAAAAATGATGATAGGGCTTATTTAGGATATTTTGTGCTATGAAAAGTAAATCAAAAACTACTTGAATAAAGCACAAATGAAAGCATAGAAATGAACATACTATATTTTCGGTTTCGGTAGGAATCGATTCATATTTTGAAAAATTCTAATGATTTACTTAATGAATCGTTCTAGTATATCGTCCTTTCTCAGTCTTTGAAAATCTATTCTGATTCACTTTCTACATCTTGCATATACACAAAGGGGTCCCGCCAAGCCCTCTCATACCTGTTTCTCATCCTCGGTTCTTTTAATATCTGGTTCAAGCTTGTTCCTCTGTCCTTACTGGTTTAACCACTTTGCTCGTGTTTGCTTCTTTACTTTTCTACTGTCATTATGTGTTCAGACATTGAGGAAGTTTCTTGTCTACAAAACGTAAACCAAAAATCCGTTTTTGTGATTTATTCGAGTTGTTTTTGCTTTAAGCTGCTGAACTGAAGCTAACTTTAATATCTAGTTAGCCGATGAACTGAATTCCAAAAAATTAAACGAAAAGGAAATTTATAGAATTTTCTTCTGCATTATGATACATTCGTTACCAAAGCTTTAAATTTTTCTGACCGTAGCTACGCTAACGTACTAAAACTAATGCAATCGTAGCAACTCTTATTCAATTAGCACTTGATGCAATCGTAAAAACCCTGATTCAATTAGCACTTGAATGCATATAAAAGTATATTTGTACTTTATAAAATAAATCAACCAGATTAAGTCGTTACAGTCTGTTATTATCATCGTAAGTGATTAAAGCAGCTTGAAAAAATTTATTGGAATGCCTACCAAATAGAATGTTGTGTTATAATAAATTATTGTGGTTCTGAAATCTATTGAACAATTGAACGAAACTACTGAAAGAAACGCAAGAAGAACTGAAAATCATTTTCATATGGAAAGAAAATTGTGTAAATAAGATAATTATAAATTGCTGGACATTTATAAATTGAAAATCAAAGATACAGTTGTAAATAATAGTTTAATATTTTACTTCGTTATTGTACTTTATGTTTATTAGGTTATTCTTTCTGAAATGTCAGTTATCGTTTGTCAGTTTAAAAGTTTTTTATTTTTTTAACTTGTGAGCAATTTTGAAAATATTTAAAAAATATTAATTTTGTCCAATTAATACAATGATGAAGAAATAAAAAAAAGATAAATTTCAATATTTAAGTGGATTGTGATTGTAAAATTTCTTAATTTTGAAGCTGTAATGAAACAAAGTAGAAAAATATATGTTTTTCATTTTAGTACCGCAAAGAAACTAATAATACTTCCAATTTCTTATTTGAATGTTATGACCCTTAAGCTCAAATTCATAACATTATTGAAGAAATTATTTCAGTTAAAACATTTTTAGCCTAATTATCATTTAAGCTTAAGTTTTTTTTTAAATGTAAACTCACAGTTTTAAGTTTAAAAACTGACATTTCACATGGAATGGTCTAAGACAAAGAATAATATATGTGATGAAAAATTAGTTTTCTTCAATTTGTACATATTTCATGAATAAAAAAGTTTTCTATATGAATGTTTCAGATGATTACTTAATTACGTGGAAAAGTTTCACAGAGTTTGATTAACTTATTAAAAGCACATAAAATTATAATAAACATCAAAATGCAACATTTTGGATAACTATTACATTTTCTTTGATTAAGTGTTAATCTAGTGCAGTGTTTCCCAAACTTATAACTTTTGTGTACCCTTTCTAAATTTTTCGTAACGCTGTGTACCACTAATAAAAAAAAAATGAAAGTACAAGATTTGTTAATAAGTTTATCTGCATCAGTGAGAAGTATGATGTTGTTTTCACTGTGTTAAAAAAAATTGCACAAAAGTTGAAAATCGCAACTGGCTGTTGACACCATTAATTATTAACTGTTAACTCTGCAAAAATAGACAACAGAGAAATACGCAATCGTAAATTTTCATGACTAGCTTTGTTTTTAAATAAAAAAATTTGAAATGTTCGTTTGTTGCAAGATATTTCGCATAAGAACACGTACCCCCACTAAACTGTTCCCGTACCCCTAAGGCAGTGTTTCCCAAAGTGTGGTGCGCGCACCCCCAGGGGAACCGGAAGAGTTTAGCGGGGTTCGCGTTCTTATGCGAAATATCTTGCAACAAACGAACATTTCAACAAATTTTATTTATTGAAATTAATTTTATAAATATAAATTTTATTTATATAAATTAATTTATTTGAAAACAAAGCTAGCCATGAAAATTTACGATTACGTATTTTTCTATTGGCTAATTTTTGCAGAGTTAACAGTTAATAATTGGTGGTGTCAACAGCCAGTTGTGATTTTTAACTTTTGTGCAGTTTTTTATAGTAAAAAATGCATCCTTTTTTTTAATTAGTGGTACACAGCGTTACGAAAAATTTAGAAAGGGTATACAAAAGTCATAAGTTTGAGAAACACTGTCCTAAGGGTACGGAGACCACACTTTGGGAAACACTGGTCTAGTGCAATTTGAATTTTTCAAGTTAAATTGCGATATTAAGTTGTATGCATATTAGGACACTGGGTTGGTGGTGTCTTTAAAAAAATAAACAATAATATAAATAATATATTTCGATATTAAGAAATTACGCGTAGCAAACTGTTAGTTGACGTACGCATATTCGGTGAAAGCTCGGCGTAGAATCGAGAGTGTTCTCTTGTAAGTGTACTGCTCAGAAGATACACACGTAAACAAGTGAGATGATTTATGAATATGCTAAATCTCTCTAGCAAGTCTAGTTTAGCTGTATTTGTTAGAAAAAGAGAATTTATTGCACTTACTTTATTATTTAGTTACTTTTTTTTTGCTATGACAGAAAAATTCACTACACATCGTTAATATTGCGTAGTACGTGAGGACCGCATCACCAAATTAGTATTTCTAAAGCTATCCAAAAACACGTTATTATTATTTGTTATAGTAAATCTTTCAAAAGATTTTTTCATGAAACTAAATAATTTAGAATCAAGGGTAAATGAAGTGAGAAAAAAAATTAGTTTTGTATTGAAAGGCAAAATAAGTGTGAAAGTGGTACTAATCCGTTTTAGGTGAAATGAAAAAATCACCATATTATTATTGACGTCAACGATACTTAATTAGTATAAGTAATAGAAACATAATGAAATGAAATAATAATTTATGGTCTGAAATGTAAATCTTATGGAGTAAAGGTACTCTTGCGTTTAGAGAGGAACCGTAAAAAAGAGTCGTACCATTATTGAAACAACCAATGATGTTTAATTCATGTTAGTTATAAGCATTAATTTAAATTAAAAAAATTACCTAGGAATTAAAAAGCAAAATTAATTGAAAAAATATCTTTATTCGTTTTGAGGAACCGTAAAAAATCGCCATATATTTATTGACACCAATTCTTAATTGATGATGGCAATATGTTTTAATTGAAATAAAAAGAATAAATTTTGGATTAAAAAAAATAAAGTTAATGTAGAAAATGGGCCGGCTGGGATCGAACTCAGGACCTCTTGGACATGGGAATAACGCAGAGATGCTAACTACTCCGGACACGCCAAAATAAAAATTAGCCAAAAATGAAGAACTAAATATCAGAATTAACCCTTTAACGCACCACTTACTCCTTAATTGAAAAAAACGAACCAAAAAATCAATTTTTTTATTTAACAAAACACCCTTTAGAACATTGTCTTTTCTTTTGGTGGACAATTTTGATATACTGCTCTTTTGTTCCATGGAAAAAGGCTATAAACGTCCTACCGACCAGGCTATCCCAGCCTTATCCCAGTATGTAATATTAAGTGCTGCTAAAATCAAATGAATTCTGCGTACTTTTAATGTTACCTCATTACTGTTTAAAATGTTATGAGTGCTATGTTGGTAACTATGGCTTAAGAGAAAAACCCTGTCATTGCTGCAATATAAAAGTTCAACAGACTCTTGCCACTTGCTTTAACCCTTTCGCACCGACCGTCACAAATACGTGCCGGCATAAAACCTTATCAATCAGGGTAAAAAGATAAAACTGGTAATCAAAGTATTTCTTTAGCAGTTTATTTGTGGGCGGAGTTATAATTGTATGATTTATTTAATTCACCAATACTTTGTTCAAAATAAAAGTATTTAGTTATACTTTGAATTAACAGAGATTATATATATGATTAAACTAACAATAATTAAAGTAAAAGCAAAGTAAGTCTGTCAAATTAGCAACGACTACATTTAAGTTACCGTTTTTTATTGAATTACAACTTGATTCTAATTTTGTACGAATGCTTTTATGAATCACCCGTCCCCAAGGGGTTAAGGATAGGAATTTAATAATGTTTTCTCTGTCGAAATTATACCTTTACACCCCCCGAGTGTCCCTCTATGAGTATTGAAGAAGAAAAAAATTCTGAGTTGAAAATAAACTCAAAAAAATAGTAATAATAAGATATAGTAATTAAAAAATTGCTTCAAAGTTTTTATTTAGGTCCAACATGAATATTTGAAGTTTTCCCAATCCCACGAAGTGAGCTTTATTCACCATTTTGAATTTATCTGGAGAGTGTTAAAGGATAAAAAAAACTTAAACATAGCATTTTTGAGAAATGAGATATTTTTCTCTCGATATTTTTAAGCTAAATTAAATTAGACCAAGCACAAGTCGATACAATTAACAGTCAAGAAAGTAGCATTATGCATAAGAAGAATAATTAACTTGCTCTCAATCACGCACAAAAACGTTAACGCTTCGAAATTATTTCAATCGCAAGGGTTTTGGTATAATATTGGTGCAATTGGAGGGGACCTGGGGGGGAACGCCCTTCCCAGAAATATTTGGTTTGCTGCAGTAAAACAAATTTAAAATATTTAAAAGAAATTTAAAATACTTTTTTTTAAAAATTTCAAACTAATTTATTTTCCTTTTTATTTTTTCTCTTATTTATTTTTTTATTATTTTATTTACGAAGTGAAACAAAAATTTCTGATCGGTTTTGGGAAAAAACAATTCCACTTTGACATAATTTCGGATTGCACTAATTATATTTGAAAGCGGAAGCGAACTTTCAAATCTGAATGATGCAAGTTTTGGGCTCGTCTGTAAACAAACGCAATGAAAACCATAACCACGGACGTAGCTATAGCTTTTAAAAGGGAGGGGTCGAGAATTTCCATTATATATATATGTAATATAAGCTACTAATATTTCAGTAATCATACAGGTGTGTAAAATATTTGTTTATTGTAAGGAAAACAATGATCAAAGAGTATAGAAAAATGTTAATTGCTTAAAGTAATAAATTTAATCTTTTGCGCCTTGTTGATAACTTATTTACAATTTCGTCGGAATCTTCTCGATGAAACTTTCGTTTCTTTCGCTCAATGAAACATGCAAAGCCAGGGATTCTTCAGCTTTTGTAAGGTGCAAACGAAATTTTTTTTCCACATATTTCTTAAAAAATTATTTTTCA
>NC_092212.1:77593614-77672790 GCF_043381705.1 Parasteatoda tepidariorum
AATTGGGTATAATATGAAAAAAGCACAACTACTTCCACTTACTAGGAATAACATTTACCTTTTAGTTTAATTAATAAACTGAGTTTTAAATATGCTTACTAAATTCATAAACTTCGGTAAAACAACAATATAAATTATTTCCAAAGGAACTAGACTAATACAATTCCAACCTGGCGAGTAGCGACTTATAACAAGACACTTCGTTTGATGCTTTTACTTGTTGCTAGAAATCAGGTACGCAGAAATGCTGTTTACTAGTTAAATTTAGTAGGAATAACACGATCTGTGACGTAGGCTATAGTATACCCAATTAAAAAAGAGCTGATAGAGTTCACTCATTTTTTATTTTACTAAAGACACTTTTAAAGTAAGT
Organism: Parasteatoda tepidariorum; assembly: GCF_043381705.1. Classification (NCBI taxonomy): domain Eukaryota; kingdom Metazoa; phylum Arthropoda; class Arachnida; order Araneae; family Theridiidae; genus Parasteatoda; species Parasteatoda tepidariorum. Next base: position 77,593,988 of record NC_092212.1, read on the forward strand.
AACATAAGTTATTACTAATGTGAACTTCTCTTACTGTTAAACAGAAAACAAATCTGTTTCTTTTTTTGTGTGTACATACCTGCATGTGTATAGTTTCTTCCTTCTATAGCTATCAACGCAAATAAGTAGTTCATAATACTTTATATAGTTAAGTACAAATGAGGAATTGTGTACTCAGTAATATTTAATAGAAATTTATATAGTTTAATATATTATATAATTATATTATCAATAGCTTCTATGATAAATGAACCAAAAATAAAACTAATGCAAATTGGCAACAAAAAAATTAAAAAATATAATAAATAAATGCCTGCTTTTTTTTAAATTCAAGATGGCCAGGTAATTTGAACTCGTCGTTTTTCGACTTATATAAAAATCAGTCAACTATAACATATACCCTATAAATAAATTAGAGTCCCCCCAAATATTTTTTCCGACTACAGCATTGGGTATAACTCATAAGAAATGATACTTTACTCACTTAGATGACAATGTTCAACTTGTAAATGGGTATAAATCAAAAATTGTGAAGTCACTTTTAAAGCTTTGCATATTTATGTACTATTAATACTGTCAACTTGGTATTAATTTCATTCAAATTAACGTAAGGATTACATAGAGATTAATGCTTCACTCGCGTAAGCGGAAATGGCAGACGCTTAAATACATATAAATCGAAAATTTTTCATTTTACACAACTTTTCTTATTCCGCTTTATTTATATATATTTAAGTGGTCATAGTAAATAATACTCTTGCCATCAAACTAACCGTAGCAGGTTTTCGTGGTTTTCCTTTCCATGTTACTCAAATGTGGGTACGCTACTTCAGAAAGTCACCCTTAAAAACTAATTTCCCCCAATGTTTAAACCAGGAGTCCTACTTTATTTTATAAAAATCGTTGAACAGACGACCTAATTTTTTGGGTTTGCCACTACTAGCATTCAACGCCGTAGCCTTGTAATATTGAACCCAATCCAGAAGACAGGAGAACTCCTGGATCAAGTATTGGGAAAGTACTTTTTGATGGAACTAAACAGCATTTACGCTACATGGAGAGGAAAACCACGAAAATCTACCACGGTTAGTCTGACGGCAAGGAGACTCTAATCCATGATCCATCTACCACTGAGGATATTTTTACGTCAGCACTGCAGTCGGTGCAAGCCGATGTGGAATTCGAACCTGGCTCATCTGATTGGAAGACGAACGCTCTATCCCCTGAGCCATCACGGCTTCAGGAGTCCTATTGTCTTCTGGATCGAGCTTAAAATTGCAAGGATACGGAGTTAAATATTGGTAGTTGTGAACCCAAAAATGTGTCAGTTGTTCAACGCCGGGAAATAGTAAAGAGAAGACGCATAAAATTAATTCATTTGAATTTGGACAATGAAAGATTTGAATTAATTTCTTCCAAAAATTAAATGAATCAAGGGAATTATTAAACATTTCGGTATATCGATTAGAGACGCAAATGCTTAGAATCTTGTATGTATGACAAGGTCTACCTACAAAACCACCAGAGCGTTGCCAACGAGAAAACTAAAGTATTGTTATTTTTTTATTGCTGAACAAGAAACAAAATTTTACGCGTAATTATCGTTTGCGAGTGGTTATTCTGATCAAGTTAAAATAGCCAATCAAATTTAATCACGATAATCTTAATAACCTTTTTTGTGGTAACCTCTAAGCGAAATCGAATGTTATCAAATTGTTTTAAACCTGCCGTTTGAAATAATGTGTTCTTGATGAGCTATCAAATTTTGCCCGTTAAACAGCGAGATGAAATATTTTCATTGGTTCCGTTCCATTTGACGTGCTTTAGATGTTGAATAAGATGATGTATTTTATTTTTAGAGTTTTTAATAACGTGCATGCGTGCAAAAATATGTAAAGAAAAATTTTGTCTTTAATTAAAACGATACTTTAATGACGTACTTTTTTCTGAAGATTAAATTTTGTTCAAAAGTGCAACGACCTTGTTATGTCTTTATGTAATCTACACAAAACTTCAGAACAATCAATTTTAAAAAAGAAACTTAACATTTATATTTATTAATATAAAAATTAAATTGCGCCATCAAAACCTGATCATACAGCAAAAAAAAACTATTCAACTAAAATAATTTTCGATTCAATAATTGGAATTAATTAAATTATATTCTTCAAAGAAAAGAGCTAATTAATCAATGTGATTAATTTATTGCTTTACAAAGCTAAACATAAATGGCGCAATGACATAAATTTCTCTGCGTAGCCATTTATCTGCGTTTTTCCAATAGATTTGGATTCCTCATGTTTAGAATAGGGCAGAAATCCTAATATTTTGACTTATAGAACGTATTTTGACTTATAGAATAAGCAAATCTCTGTAATTTATTACTGAAGGAATTATCTTATTTGATAAAAATATGGAATCCAAAGATAATTTTAGAATATTTTTTGGTAACTTTTTAATTGTGATTAATTGTTAATATTTTTAATTACATCTGTTTAATATTTTATTAAATCGTTTAGTATATTTTATTAAATAATTTATTAAATATTTAGTTTAGATAATAAAAAAAAACATTTAAAATGTCATAAGTTACATGTTTTTTATCATATTGATTTGAGTTAATTTTTATAATAAAATTCTAAGTTGGAAAAAGGAAAATCATTCGAATTTTCATTTCTAAAACTCATAGTCAAACAAATCAGGATTAATTTAATATTTTTTGTGAAAACTGGTACAAAAAAGTGAAAACTTGGAGAGTGATATTTTTTAAGCTCATAAACTTTTTCTGGCAACTTCATAAAAAAATCACCTGTTTTTTCATTGTTCATAAGTTCATTACTCAAAATCTCTTTGGTCGATTTTTTTAAAAACTTATTCTCTGGTAAAATAATATAATGGTTAGTATGTCTATGATTTAAAAATGTTCTAAAATTAATTCAAGTAAAACAAGGAAGAAGAATTTTGCATGCAATAAACGAAAAATTTCATTTCACAGCGTTATGTGTGAATAGTAAGCTTTATTGATACTAAATTAAACGTGTGTGTGTTCACCCCATAATCCGATTCTCTAAGTTTCGACTAAAGGCTTTTTTGTTATCAATATTCGGGGATTTTTCTTTTTTTTTTTTAAATTTTTGAAATCGGGAAGTGTACACCGGAGCAGTTAAGGGTTCCAAAAAGCTGTAGGCATTTTTTAAAATCCTTTTAGGTGCGTGCAACAAATGTTACAAAGTGCTGGAAATGTAAAACCAATTGCTATAAAACGGCCAACCACTTTAGCAACCACTGTTCTTTACACTGACGCCCGGTGGCTGAGCGGCAGGACTTCGTGCTGTCATACCGCAGGTCCCTGGTTCGATCTTCGGGCCGGGCAAGGTTTACTCAGCCTTTCATCCCTTCAGTGGGTCAATAAATGAGTACCATGCATGCTTGGGAACTAAATACTGGGGGTTCTGCGTTCAGCTGAATATCTGACCGGAACAGCTGCTCCTGCACCCCAGAGTACAAGGTCAAGAAAACTGAGATGGGCACGGTAGGCCTTGGCCCTCTATGGGCTGTCGCGCCACTGAGTTTAGTTTANTTCCAAAAGATCTTTTTTTTTGTTTTCATTGTCACATCCGATAGCAATCAAGCGTAAAACTTGTAGACCAAAAATTATCACTTTGAAACACGTTTTTCCCACAGTGTTTCAATTAACTCCTTTAAACGGAACACGGATGATCGAATCAACACAGTTCCGTTCTCAAGATCCAAAAGGTGAATACAAGTCATTATGGCGTGTTTATCCTCCATAAATGTATTATGCATGCCATAATCCTAACTATTATCGATATTCATCGTTATAATTCAACTTAATCGAACGATTACTGCTTCTAGTGAGCATTAATCATTTAAAATAATCCCTTCTAAAAGTATGAGTAACGAGATTATTAGAATTCTTAAAAAAATATAAATTGAAGATAAATTTTTTATTAATCCAAGGGTGTTACAAATTTATAATCATGGTTATAAATTAACGTAAAAGCTAAAAGGAATTTCATTTTTTATGTAACCACTTGAAAGTTTAAAAATTTTACAGAGTGGAATATTTATAAGTGTTTCCTTTAATACATAAGTTGTCACAAATACATTTAAGTATCATCAATTCTCATCGCCATTTCTTAAAATTTGTAAAACCGTAAGAACTCCGTAAAGTAGTGAAAAAGCTGCACAATAAAGTTATTTGGATTGAGGTGGTTAGTTTCGCTTTAAATTCATATTCAATTTTTATAATTAAAAAAAGAACTACAACTTTTATCTATCACAGATATCTAAAAATATAAACTCAAACTTAGAAATTATTGTGATTCTGAACATGTTGAAAACCATTAATCCATTATTACCCATTACCACCAATCATAAAAGTAAATTTTATCTGAGGTGCCTGGGGAAGTAATCGGCCCTTTACCCATTTATCATGAAATCTTACATTGAGGTAGTACAATAAATTAAGAAAAATATATAAATATGTACAGAAAGGAGCACACTTGCTTTCTGACAGTCCAAAAACAGTTTCGTAAGCTTGAAGGTGAAAAACGTCACAAGAACGTCAAAGGATGTATGTAGAACCTATACGAGACGCTAACAATAATGTTGTTTTAAATGCTTAAACACACCGTTTAATACTCTAAAATTGAACACAATAAAGTTCATAAAAAATTTATGCGAGAGTTTTGGTTATAAGCAACCGTAATAAAATCCGATGACCACAGATTGACGAAATTTCACATTGATTAAATTCATCACTAGTGGTAGATTTAGAACAAAACATTGTTACTTAAATTTTTACTATGCCGCGGTAGTTAAAATAGCTCATTTCATTGAAAAATAAGCAACAAACTTTGGATGTCACCCACCACTATTTTACATTTAATAGGACGCTGCGACCACAAGTTCATAATCGAATTAACACAACCGAAACTGTGATAAATAGTATATACTTAAAGAAGCTATATGAGAAAAAAATTTATTTCAGGTACCTATTTCAAAAGAAACTTATAGTCCTTAATATAGAAAAATTAATTCTTTTCAAATACTACAACTTTTTTAAAATAATTTAGTTCTTGATGATACATTCTATTATTATTTTACAACCATCTCCAATATTAAAGTTAAATCTTCAGGTTTTAAAATTATAATTTACAGGAAATTTTTGGAAATTATAATTTACAGGAAATTTTTGGAAATTATAATTATAAGTTATAATTTGGAAAGTATAATTTACAGGTATTTATTTGAAATTAATATTATCAAAGCATCAATTATCTAAGTAAGTATCAACACGGTGTGAAATAAAACAAAAAGGAGGCGTTTAGTTGGAAATTTATTTGATAATATATAAAAAATCGAAATTTATATACTTTACTCATTTAAAGGTTGGTTTCCTTAGCTTTTATGGATTAAGTTTTTTTAGCACTTTAAAAAACATTTATCAACCGATTTGAAAAAGGAAAAGTTCTGGTTTGTGACGCATTTATTGAAGTATTGAAATATTGTGTGAAGTTAAATCATCAGGAGAGGCAACTAAGGTAATGTTTACAAACTATCAATTATCTAAGCTGTACGTATCAACATATTGGCCACCTTCAGCTATCAATCAAGCCTCGACCACATAAATGGAAATACAGAGCTGTAAGCGAAAGCAAAGAGCTCGTCGCACTCATCTACAAATCAACATGTTGTTAAATAGAACAAAAAGATGACATTTAATTAAATGATTCTTTAATAATGTAAAAAATATGAAGTTAAATAGATATACTTATATCATTTAGAGGTAGGTTTCCTTATCTTTTATAGATTGTTTTTTCTTTTTTTTTCTTTTTGGCACTTTAAATGCCATTTATCAGATATTCGGCAAAAGAAAAAGTTTCGATTCGTGACGCACTTATTGGAGCATCAAGTAACAAGGTAAAAGATGCTACGCTTTATTGACCAATAGAAATTTTAAACAGAAAAGAGAAGGAAAAGGATGTTATAATTAGGTGGCATTGGGGGAAAGCGAATATTTGCGACTTACGTATATTTTGTTCGATGTTCTGTGACAGAATTTGATTGTTGGCCTGCTTTCAAGTTCGCTCCACATACTGTATGCGCCTAGAGAACTTTTACTTAAGTTATTATATGAGGAATCTTGTTAAGGGCTTATCGAAGATTACTCTGAAATATGAATTTTGTAGTACATTTATAAGCTATGAAAATGTTTGAAATAGATTGATAGTTCTTATAAAATTCAACGCAATTTCAGAATTCGATTTATTTTAATATCATAATTCGACCTCAATTCCAGGTCATAAATCGTAATCTAATTTTTCTTTTATTAAAAAATACCTAAAGCTATATTTAATTCTTATGGAACACTTCCCTATTTAGGTTTTACATTTTGTCTCTGCACTACGGCTATAAAAAGAATCTATAGCCCGCCGCAAGTACTCGAGATCGCACCATAAGAATGGAACCTTAAACAATAAAGAATGGAGCGACTATCCATTTTAGGTTTTACACTTCATTTTGAATTATGCTGTTAAAATAATATACAACCCACCTATAGTACTCGAGACTGAACCATAAGATTGAAACCTGAAACTTAAAACTATGTTTCATTCTTGTGGAACGACTATCCATTTCAGGTTTTACACTTCATTTTGAGTTATTGCTGTTAAAATAATATACAATCCATCGAAAGTACTCGAGACTGCACCATAAGAATGAAACCTGAAACTTAAAACGATTCTTCGTTCTTATGGAACGACTTCCCATTTTAGGTTTTACATTTTGTTCTGCATTGTTCCTGTTAAAAGAATACGCAACCCAGCGAAAGTACATGGAGACCCATAGGAATGAAACCCAAAACGATGTTTCATTCTTAAGGACCGACTTCACATTTTAAATATTACATTTCTTTCAGCATTATGACATTATGGCTATAAATAAAATACACCATCCAGCAAAAGTTCTTTAAATCGCACCATAAGAATGAAATATGAATCGATATTTCATTCCTATGGAACCCTTCCCATTTTAGTTCTTACATTTTATTCTGCGTTATCGCTATAAATAAAATTTTAAATTCACCAAAAATACTTTAAAATGTTCCTCCGATTGCATAATGTGACAGATTATGTTATGAAAAATGTAACATAAACATACGTTTCATTCTTACGGATAACTATTCCCACGAAAGTTTCACATTTTAGCGATAAATACACTACATTATGCCTATAAATAGAATATGTAATTCAAGAAAAATACTCTAAATTATTGGATTTCTTGCTTTTTTTCTTAAATCTTCATAAAATTGCTGATTTAATGGTTTTGTAGGAGATGTGTGAAGTTAAGAGTATGATGCGAGCGGCTGAGACGTGCTGCTTCAGGTAGTTTAGTTTATTCTTGTAAATGCGGTTGTCAGAAGCCATGAGAGCATAAGTGAATTTTAATCATTTTAAGACAGTTTAGAGCAACGTTTAAAGAACCTGCCTAAATATGTTATGTTCTTAATGTTACACCTAGTGCCATTAAGCTGCATTATGACTAAAAAATTAGTAGTTTTATGATAATGCGAAAAATAAATTTTTTTCTCTTAACTTAGGATATCGCAGTCCCATGATTGAAGATATAAATAAATATGTTTTTAAATAATCAGAGATTAGTTTAACATTTTTGCTCATTCGCGCAATTCATTTGATATTTTACGTTTCTATAAAGATTATTCTTCTTTCTTTTTAATGTATTTTATTGAGCACCATTTTTCTTTGATTTTTCACATAGTTGTTTCATTAATGTATTTTTAATGTGACCTTACAGCACCAATCAAAAGTACTACTGTCAAGTGTCAATTAACTTTTTAAAAAAATTCTATTGTTAAACTTATTGAGCCTCCGTATCTCAGTCATTAAGGCACTAAAGTAGTATTGTGAGGGACTAGGGTTCGATTATCAGTGGCTGCTTGATATCCACCCGGCATCAGATCGACTGGTAGCAGCTTTGTCTGGGAAGTAAAAGCGGCATATGCGCAATGCTGACCGTTGGTCCTGAAGTTGTGGAGCATTATTCTCCATTATTCCTTGGCTCATAATAGGTTTTATTTTATTTTATAATCGTCGTTGAACTATCGACCCAATTTTGGGTTTACGACAACTAATGTTCAAATAGTAGCCTTGTAATCTTGAACCCAATCCAGAAGACTCGGGAACTTCTAGATCAAGAAATGGAAGAAATTTACCTTCGTGGTGGACTTTTTGATGGAACTAACCCGCACTAGCGTTACATGGAGAGGATAACCACGAAAACCTCTCACATTTAGCCTAACGTCAAGGGGAGTCTAAACCGTGATTCTTCTACCACTGAGGACATTTAACGTCAGCGCTTTGGTTTATGCGAGCCGAGTAATTCGAATCGATCAGCCGTCGCTGGGATTCGAACCAGATTCACCTCATTGGAAGGCGAACGCTCTATCCCCTGAGCCAATACGGCTCTTCTCACAACAGATTGTCGCGGAAATGCTTTAAGTATTAAACTTATTCGTATAACAATGGGAACGTGAGCTATCTTATTCCAGCAAAATTAATCTTAACAATGAAACACTTCTTCTACCACTTTCTTTTTTGGGGGAGGGGAGAAGAAAGAACCGTGTATTTAAAAGAATGTAAAGCGCGAATGAGCTTATGTAATTCAACATTTAAATATTATAATCTTTTTTTATAATTATAATTGTGCAATAGTGATAAATATAAAACTATTTTTCAAATGTTGCAAATTTAACTTAATTTTTCGGGTTTCTAATCTAAGCAAATTTAATTAGTGTTGAATAATCATGGGGGGNGGGGGGGGGAGATAGAATAGTAACAGTTAAAGCTTTCCCCTTCAAAGATACTGTTTAGTGTTTAGAAATCCTTCAACCTAGATTAATACCCTGCAATTACTACCGTAATTTCGAAAAACATATTCATAAAAACATATTGAAAATAAAAGAATAAAAACAGTGCATTTTCGACGAATAAAAGTGGCGATCGTGTGTCGTGTGGCGACTGGTATGCAATTTTTAATCGCCATTTTTTCACGTTAATCACTCTTGGCAGGTGATGACAGTTAATTTTACCCTATTTCAGGAGTAGAAAAAATTCTGACAACAACTTTTGTATACTCTGCATATTGTTGTAACAAAACTACATTTCAGCAAATCATTTCTTTTTTCCGGTTGGCAACGAGTAATTTTTTTTCTTCTTTTTCTGATGAACAATAACTGATAGGAAACTAGGCTTGCCGTTTTCCGCTTTGTAACATATTAACGATCAATGCTTTTAAAAAAAACTTAAGCTTTGAATAGCGTGCCTTATTAAGAAAGAGTCGTGGAAGAATTAAGTGCAAAAGCGTAACGCTTTCATTGTTTGTATTTTCTTCTTTAACATGGCGTATCCTCCAGACATAATGTGCCCTCACAAATGTTTGTTACTTAAATGCAGTCGAGTGTGTGACATTCTGTTCCGTCGGATAATTTCAGTTTCCTTGTTGTTCATTCCATTTTCTTCAAATGACACTGAATCGTGCGTCAAAAGTAAAGTCAAAGTTCGATTTTTGCAGGAATGTAACTTACCCGGAAAAAAAAAACATTTCATTCGGGAGTAAAACCTAAAATTCCCGTGAAAATCCCGACTTTTTAAAAATAACAATGTGTGTATTTACTTGCATAAAACCTGTAACATTTGTGAGCTATTGAACAGCAAAGTGAAAGCTAAAATTATAGATCTTTATTCTTTCAAAAATATATTTATTAATCCTTGTTCAATACCAGCTCTTAAATTTGTGACTGCCATGCTATAGTAAAATCAACGTAAAGGACAAAGAATTTGAAATGGAGATTTTTATATATTTTGCATTTTTGCATGTTACTTTAAGTATTGCAAAAAAGAAATATAAATAAAAAATATTAATCAGTTTTCTTGAGATTCTATTTTAACATTGTAGTGGTAAAGAAAATAAATTCTTGACCAGCTACTTCCCTCGAAATCTATTGTAAAGCACGTTTTTCTTTTTCAATTTTTTCAATTGCATTACAGTATAGGGATTTCCATCCACTGCGGAATTCCACAGAAGAGGTCAGTCTTAGTGTGAATGGAATGAAGCCAGTTTTATACCACCCATTTGTGCCAGTGTTTTTTATTATTTTTTATTTTGCAAGAATAGTTCTCTCTTTAGCCCCCCCCCCACCCCAAAAAAAGAAGAGGAAAAAAAAAGTTGGTAAAAGCAAAGGGATGTTTAAATAACACTTTTTCTTATAAGAGTCATTGTACCGAAGCTTTAGTACTGGGTAGACATGGGCTTTTAAGGTGGCCATAAGAAACGAAAATTCGAATTTCTTTGATGGCGCTCCATAACCCTTTAAGATCTGATGTAATCTGAAAGTACCATTTTTCTTGTATATATCTCAGAACATAAAAAGTGCTGCCATTAATTTTCCCATGAACAAAATTAAAAATAATCCATGCGCAATATAATATATTATGATAAAATTGAAGATATAATTTTACGTTTGTAACGAAGCAGCTTTATTAATGTAGTTGCTTTGAGAATAAAATATTTATTCAGTTTAAACTGGGTTTAAAATAAACATATTATCACTACAATCATTTTGGGTCAATATCTAACCGGCACAATAGTATGAGTTCGGTTAAAGAGCTAAAAAGGTGCGATTTGCTATAAAATGCCATTATTATTAAGAATTAACCATTATTATTATGAATTAAAATCAGAATATTTCTAAAAAATTCTGATTTCTTAGAAATTCTATAAATTCTAAATTAATTTCTAAAAAATTCTGATTTTTTAGAAATGCGGTATCATTAGCAAGTTTTTTTTGGTGTGGAATCACATCTGCTTTCGTTAAAAATAGTCTTTTTATTTAGAATAAAGTAAAAGATTGTTTATTAATTTAATAAGCATATAATTATTTGTTAATAAAAGCAAACGATTATTTTATGAAGCAGATAGCAGTTTTCTTTTCTTAATTCTGAAAGTTTCATTTCAAATAAATAAATTACAGATCTCGCCCTCTAGCGTCACACTTTTTTCAACTAAAAATTATTGAATTGAAACGTTTTTGTCAAATAAAAATGTACAGATCAAAAATAAATGTTGTTTTTCCTAATCCCAACCGAAAAAAAATTACTTTTTTTAAGGAAATAAGAGAGTTTGCGTACAAATGAGCCTAAAATGGTTTAAGTAAGAAAACAAACATAATATTTTTTTTAAATGAGACAAACATAAAATGTCTAATTGAAAAAGAAAGAAAACCTATTTATGAAGAAAAAAAAAAGACTTTACTTTAAGGAATTCAATAACTGAGACAAAACATAGAACTATCAATTATGTTAAAATTAGAAACTTTAGTCATAAGAGTTAATTTAATACTTCTTTATTTTTGAAATAAAAAACAATTAAAGAATCAAAGAGTTAAAGGTTATAATAGAGTAATAATTATTTTACTTTCCTAATTATTGTATATTCTTTATTAATTTTACGTTTAAGAAGTGACAATAATTTTTAAGGCATTTTGATTTATATTTCAAGATTTTCATCAAAACAAAAGCAACTTATTCAGAATTAAAGTATCACAAGTAGTTTTTAAAAGCTTTAATATTACTGTTTTTAATATTTCTGAAACTAATTTTTCAAAACTATAAAGCTTCGCCTAAAGGTCTTGATGCTGTATTCGTAGCATGCGCAATGCTGACCGTTGNTGTTATGTTCTTAATGTTACACCTAGTGCCATTAAGCTGCATTATGACTAAAAAATTAGTAGTTTTATGATAATGCGAAAAATAAATTTTTTTCTCTTAACTTAGGATATCGCAGTCCCATGATTGAAGATATAAATAAATATGTTTTTAAATAATCAGAGATTAGTTTAACATTTTTGCTCATTCGTGCAATTCATTTGATATTTTACGTTTCTATAAAGATTATTCTTCTTTCTTTTTAATGTATTTTATTGAGCACCATTTTTCTTTGATTTTTCACATAGTTGTTTCATTAATGTATTTTTAATGTGACCTTACAGCACCAATCAAAAGTACTACTGTCAAGTGTCAATTAACTTTTTAAAAAAATTCTATTGTTAAACTTATTGAGCCTCCGTATCTCAGTCATTAAGGCACTAAAGTAGTATTGTGAGGGACTAGGGTTCGATTATCAGTGGCTGCTTGATATCCACCCGGCATCAGATCGACTGGTAGCAGCTTTGTCTGGGAAGTAAAAGCGGCATATGCGCAATGCTGACCGTTGGTCCTGAAGTTGTGGAGCATTATTCTCCATTATTCCTTGGCTCATAATAGGTTTTATTTTATTTTATAATCGTCGTTGAACTATCGACCCAATTTTGGGTTTACGACAACTAATGTTCAAATAGTAGCCTTGTAATCTTGAACCCAATCCAGAAGACTCGGGAACTTCTAGATCAAGAAATGGAAGAAATTTACCTTCGTGGTGGACTTTTTGATGGAACTAACCCGCACTAGCGTTACATGGAGAGGATAACCACGAAAACCTCTCACATTTAGCCTAACGTCAAGGGGAGTCTAAACCGTGATTCTTCTACCACTGAGGACATTTAACGTCAGCGCTTTGGTTTATGCGAGCCGAGTAATTCGAATCGATCAGCCGTCGCTGGGATTCGAACCAGATTCACCTCATTGGAAGGCGAACGCTCTATCCCCTGAGCCAATACGGCTCTTCTCACAACAGATTGTCGCGGAAATGCTTTAAGTATTAAACTTATTCGTATAACAATGGGAACGTGAGCTATCTTATTCCAGCAAAATTAATCTTAACAATGAAACACTTCTTCTACCACTTTCTTTTTTGGGGGAGGGGAGAAGAAAGAACCGTGTATTTAAAAGAATGTAAAGCGCGAATGAGCTTATGTAATTCAACATTTAAATATTATAATCTTTTTTTATAATTATAATTGTGCAATAGTGATAAATATAAAACTATTTTTCAAATGTTGCAAATTTAACTTAATTTTTCGGGTTTCTAATCTAAGCAAATTTAATTAGTGCTGAATAATCATGGGGGGGGGGAGATAGAATAGTAACAGTTAAAGCTTTCCCCTTCAAAGATACTGTTTAGTGTTTAGAAATCCTTCAACCTAGATTAATACCCTGCAATTACTACCGTAATTTCGAAAAACATATTCATAAAAACATATTGAAAATAAAAGAATAAAAACAGTGCATTTTCGACGAATAAAAGTGGCGATCGTGTGTCGTGTGGCGACTGGTATGCAATTTTTAATCGCCATTTTTTCACGTTAATCACTCTTGGCAGGTGATGACAGTTAATTTTACCCTATTTCAGGAGTAGAAAAAATTCTGACAACAACTTTTGTATACTCTGCATATTGTTGTAACAAAACTACATTTCAGCAAATCATTTCTTTTTTCCGGTTGGCAACGAGTAATTTTTTTTCTTCTTTTTCTGATGAACAATAACTGATAGGAAACTAGGCTTGCCGTTTTCCGCTTTGTAACATATTAACGATCAATGCTTTTAAAAAAAACTTAAGCTTTGAATAGCGTGCCTTATTAAGAAAGAGTCGTGGAAGAATTAAGTGCAAAAGCGTAACGCTTTCATTGTTTGTATTTTCTTCTTTAACATGGCGTATCCTCCAGACATAATGTGCCCTCACAAATGTTTGTTACTTAAATGCAGTCGAGTGTGTGACATTTTGTTCCGTCGGATAATTTCAGTTTCCTTGTTGTTCATTCCATTTTCTTCAAATGACACTGAATCGTGCGTCAAAAGTAAAGTCAAAGTTCGATTTTTGCAGGAATGTAACTAACCCGGGAAAAAAAAACATTTCATTCGGGAGGAAAACCTAAAACTCCCGTGAAAATCCCGACTTTTTAAAAATAATAATGTGTGTATTTACTTGCATAGAACCTGTAACATTAGTGAGCTACTGAACAGCAAAGTGAAAGCGAAAATTATAAATAGTTTTGAAAGTTTTGAAATAGTTTTGAAAGTTGGTAAAAGTTGGTATTTATTAATCCTTGTTCAATACCAGCTTTTAAATTTGTTGTCTTTCGATTGATTCTGTATTATACTGCCATGCTATATTAAAATCAACGTAAAGGACAAAGAATTTGAAATGGAGATTTTTATATATTTTGCATTTTTGCATGTTACTTTATGTATTGCAAAAAAATATATATAAATAAAAAATATTAATCAGCTTTCTTGAGATTCTATTTTAGCATTGTAATGGTAAAGAAAATAAATTTTTGATCAGCTACTTTCCTCGAAATCTATTGTAAAGCACGTGCTTATTGTAAAGCACGTTTTTCTTTTTAAATTTTTTAAATTGCATTACAGTATAGGGATTTCCAACCATTGCGGAATTCCACAGAAGAGGTCAGTTTTAGTGTGAATGAAGCCAGTTTTACACCACCCACTTGTGACAGTGTTTTTTTTTTCCAAGAATAATTCTCTCTTAAACTCCCCCCCCCCAAAAAAAAGAAAAAAAGTTGGTAAAAGCAAAGATGTGTTCAAATAATGCTTTTTCTTATACGAGTCATTGTACCAAAGCTTTAGTACTGGGTAAACATGGGCTATTAGGCTGGCCATAAGAAACGAAAGTTCGAATTTCTTTGATGGCTCTCCATAACCCTAAAAGATCTGATGTAATTTAAAAGGACTTTTTTTTCTTGTATATATCTCAAAACATTAAAAGTGCTGGGATTAATTTTCGCATGAACAAAATTTAAAATAATCCATGCCCAATAGGATATATTATGATGAAATTTAGGATATAATTTTACGTTTGTAAGAAGCAGCTTAGATATTTTTAATATTAATGTAGTTTCTTAGTTTAAATATTCTGTAAGTTTCAGCTCAAAAAAATAAATTACAGATTTCGCCCTCTAAAGTCACAGTTTTTTTCAATTGAAAATTGAAACGTCCTTGTCAAATAAAAATGAAAATATCAAAAATAAACGTACGTGTTCTTCCTAATCCCAACAGAAAAAAAATTACTTTTTTAAGGAAAGAGAAAATTTGCGTACAGATGATAATGAGCCTAAAATGGTTTAAGTAAGAAAGAATATATAATATTTATTTTTTAATGTGACAAACATAAAATGTCTAATTGAAAAAGAAAGTAAACATGTTTATGAAAAAAATTACTCTACTTTAAAGCAATTCAATAATTGAGACAAAACATCGAACTATCAATTATGTTAAAATTAGCAACTTAAGTAATAAAAGCAAATTTAATACTTCTTTACTTCTAAAATAAAAAAACAATTAAAGAAGCAAAGAGTTAATGGTTAGGATAGAGTAATAATTATTTTGCTTTCCTAAATATTGTATATTCTTTATCAATTTTATATTTAAGAAGCGACAATAGTTTTGAAGGCATTTTGATTTCCATTTCATGATTTTCATCAAAACAAAAGCAACTAATTCAGAATTAAAGTATCACAAGTAGTTTTCAAAAACTTTAATATTACTGCTTTTAATATTTCTGCATCTAATGTTTCAAATATACACAATTAAAGCTTTCTCTAAAGGTCTTGATACAATATTCGGAGCACCAATCTGAACTTTTATATAGACGATTATAAAGAAAAGACGAAAGGTCTAGCTCGGGAAACTTATTTCTAAAAATATTAAAATTTTTTAGAAAACGGAAGACTTTTGACCCCCCTCCTCCGCTTAACATGATGCATGGCAACTGCATCATGTTAATTAATGCATCAACTGCATCATGTTAATTAACTGCATCATGTTAATATATTGTTTGGTGTGACAAATTCCATATCAAGCACAATTACAAGAGTTCTTTTATCTCTTCAGATCTGGTACCTTTTAACAAAACAAAACTAAATTAAACTCAGTGGGCTCGACAGCCCATAGAGAGGGCCAAGGCCTGCTGTGCCCATCTCAGTTTTCTTGACCTTGGACTCTGGGATGCCGGAGCAGATATTCCGATTTGGTGGTCAGAAGAAAACGGAACAACCCCCAGTGTTTAGTCCCTAAGCATGCTTGGTACTCATCTTATCTACCCACTGAAAAGATGAAAGGCTGATTTTGACTAAGCATTACTTGGAAATAATTTTAAAGTGATAAATAAATTTTGAAAAATATACTTATATTGAATCTTTTTTTAGTTGCTTTATACCGCATTATAAAACTGCTTTATAAAAAAAAAACCGCATTATAAAACACCACATTATTAAAAACCGCATTACGAAGAATTACTGCATTATAAAAAATATTTTAAAAAAAAACACTGTGTTTTAACTTTAAAAGCAATTATAAATTTTTTTAAAATTATTATATTTTGCTATTAAGAATTACACTTAGTATTTGGTACTAAAAGTTTAATTATAATAAATAATTATACTTTATACATGGAGCGATGAAAATATTATAAGGAAGGTAGGTATTTTATTTACGTCACACTACAGCTGCACAATTGGCGATCGAAATGGTCTACTAAATCCAGAGCGGAACTCTTTACCTATGGTAACATTTCGCATGTTTTCACCATTAGCGTGTGTATATTCATAGGAGAAGGAAGTACGCTAGTTTCTTTCTCAATTTCCAAATAAATAAAAGCTTTTAACTTAGGAAACTATATGGAATCGAAAACTGTATTAAACTTAGAGTTCTTAAAGAAAGCGTCGTAGAAATTTTAGAAAATATTTTTGACAATTAAATACGAAAAATATTATGGAAGGGGAAATTATCGTATTACATTTCCATGCAAATGAGAAAAAGAATGGAGGGAAGGGTCAAAACATGGAACCTGTCTTTTTCGCAGATGGCGTATTCGAGAGTTGCGATCGCGAATTGTGATGGCATGCTTTCGGATCTTAAACCATCGCCAATAGTCCTTTATGCTACGTAAACTACAACATACGAAACTAAAATTCTACCTAAACAAGAAATCGTCAAAAAAATCATTTCGTTGTTTTCTAGTTATATGAACATTTTCTAGTTATACGCCATGTATACCTGAGAATGCGGAGTTTTTTGTCCAGTTTAAAGATTATTTAATACTGTAAAACAACAATAATACTTTTAAACAACACTGTAAAATTCAGCCCGCGCGAAATTCAGCTTCGGATTCGATTGCCGCATATCTGATTACCGTCGAGGAAATAAGAGAACCTGATTGAGTGATCGAAAGTGCGTCAAAGTAATTAGTGAGAATGCTCCTTAAAAACTGATTTTAAACAGTTTAAGGGGTTTAAGGGTTTTATATCTAGTGATGTAGTCGAACAAAAGTAGGCACTTAAACGCGTTTCAATTTGGGTATTATTTTTCTTATGAATTTTGGATTTTTGTCTTGTTTAGGTTCAACTAGTTTTATTGAATGAATAAAAATAAATGAAATGTCTCATTTAGGAACTTTTGATACAAATGAAGTAGCACGCTTAAGAGAAGAGTATCTTCGATCCTTGGCTCATCTTGGCAGTTTCCATGCCAAAATTAAAATGCACGAAAACATTAAGCTTTCTGGAATTTATAAAGGCTGCAATCCAGATGGAAGTAAATTTTTTTTTTCAAATGCACTTGTGCCAATGTGTAAAGAGCCTAGCAATGTTCTCTTGAGAAAATCAGATATTATATCTGTTTCTTTCTCTGATAAGTAACTTGAACTGTAATTAAAGGTAAATAACATCTTTGCTTTGTTTTGCTTGCGATGACAATCATTTGAATCAGTGTTGAGTCGTACTACTGTCAATTGACAGCTGCAACAAAAAATTTGAACTGTTTTTCATCTTGTAACATCTCATATTTATCGAATTACCTTTTTCACCTCAGGGTTCTGTTTAGAAGAAATTTGGTTAACGGACCCTTCACAAAATATCTTTTCTTAAAAACGGACCCTTCATAAAATAATTTATTTTTTAATTGGACCCCTCACAAATTTGATTATCTTCATTATTGTTTTGTTAATGGAATAAACCTTACCTGGGGAGGGGGGGTTCAAGACAAACTAAGTTTCCCTAAGTTTAAATTCCAAGTGTAGTATTCTAAGAAAATATTTCTACTTTTACAAACATCGTGTGCGCATTCTTATTAATATTAANTTTTTTGTAAATAAATAATTGATCAATTTATGATTCATAATCAATTAATTATTCTTAACATTAATTAATAGATTATTAAGTAATAAAAATTAATTTCTGGCAATTTTTGAAATAAAATATTATAAATTTAAGAATTGTTTAAGTTTACTTAATGTGCAACATATTAAAAGTGATTCATTACTAAGTTGTGTTACTTAAAATATGTCAATTGAAATTATTAAAAATGTCGTGAGTGATTTTGTTTCCATTATTCGTCCGAAATGACTATTCTGTGTTAAGCAGTATAGGCTAAATGCCAAATATTTTTATGCTACATCTCTAATTTAGTAACAGCAATTGTTGAGCCAATTCTTGTATCTATTTACAATTTAAAAACTTCTTGAAAAGGTTTTTATCAATTTTTGCAATAACAGAACTCTATTTGCACAAATTCACAAAGCCAGACCCTGGTTGAAAGAATGTGACTTAACGCTTATTTTATATTCACAAATTATGAATAGTTTTTCCCAATTTTACAAAAACAAGACCTTTCACAAAATATCTGGACAGACCCCTGCACCAATTCATCTCTAGTTGATAGAAGTATAGTTTGCTCTTAAAGCAAAACTCTTATTCTATTCTTTTGTAACTATATTAATGTAACAGATTTGCTAAATCTAATATGGGTAGATTTTCGCATCATGATCTGTGGCAGTATAATACACTTCTGCCAATAAGTAAGTCTTGACAACTTCCGATTAGTGACTCGCATGTAACTAAGGAAAAACATTACAGAGAAGAAACAACTCCAATGGTAATTGTAGCCACTGCAGGGCCAACATCAGCTTGTTTTTTTTTTTTTTTTCAAGTGAGATTTTAAAATTTATTTGACACCTTGGCGATTAAAGTTGATGTGCCGGATCTTAACACGTAAATATACCTTTTTATGCAGAGTGACTATGGAAATCTTTTGATGAGCTCACACTTTAAGCTACCAGAGGATATTTCCATGGGAGTTAAACACCAACTATGATTTCTGAGGTGCCAAAGAATTTTTTTACTTGCGAAAAATAATAAATATTCTGGTTTGCCAAAAGGTAGTTATTAGTTACACACTGCTAGTTTGCACTCTTCCATAGTGTTAGCTTTTAGTTTCTCACCAGGGGAGATTTCCGTATTGTGATCTGTGGCAGAATAATTGCCAAGTCTTGGCAGCGGCCCGCAAGAAACTAAAAAAAACATCTACATGTCTTTTTTAAAAATAAAAATTTGCAAGCTTGAAATCCATTTGGTACGTTAGTGATTGTAGTTAGCGTGACAGATCACAATTCAGAAATATCCCCTGTCACCAGCCACTGCTGGGTTGTTGCCAAAACCTGAAAAATATTTTGATACAAATACTGTTACAAAACTTCTTACAGTTTCTTTGTTTACAATTCTGAAAAAAAAATTTGTATTTATACTAAATAGTCACTAAGTCTTTGTCATTCATTAATAATTTTTATTTTGGTTATAATTTGGCATTTTCTTCTAAATTTTCTTAATTGAGATGGTGGATAACCATTGAGATGGTGGATATTTTTTCTGTTTCGCAGTATCTTCTGAGCATGGTACTAGGCCATCCCATTCAAAACTTGATGTGTGCAGTATTTCAGTTTATTTATTATTTTTTTTTTTGACAAAAAAACCAGTACCATTCAACAATCAATTAGTATTCAACAATCAATAATCGTACTAACAACACAAGCTTGTTACATAACCAGAAAAAACTACTAGAAAACACTAAAATGTATCCTAAAATCTAAAATTGTGAGTATAAAGACCTCCCTCGTGGTAGAATCGTGGCGACATTGTTGCAGAACGTTGCCAGTTTCTCGGAGAAAGATTTTTCTTTTGGGAAGTAAAAAATTTTACGTTTTTTTTCTGCAGAAATTTTTGAAAGTTTTATCTTTACTTCCGAATTATATTCAAAAGATGTCTTTCTCGTACATCGGAGTGGAAAAAAATGCTTGTGATTTTTCTGTTCTCATTTGAGAATAATGAAAAATAAAAAGTAATGAAGTAAAAAATTTGTTTTTTACTCTGCGGAAATTTTCGTTCTAATTTTTTTATGCAGTCATTTTTGATTTCCCCATAGTTTTTAAAATACGATATTTTTAATGCTGTATTATTTATTACAACTGAATCTCAAAATGAAAACACGCATGTAGTAACCCTTTTCATCATCCGACTCGTGTGATTTCATTGTCGATCTTTTTCTTTTTTTCGGTAGTTACTGTTATGGATTTTGTAATTTTTTAATTTTTTTTAATGTGGTGATAATTTACAAAATGCAAATGAGAAAATAAGTTTTGTTTTTTCCCCAACAAAATGTGAAAATATCGCCCATAATATTGGAATAAAAAAAATTACATATTTAATTAAAAAGTAATTTTATTTAATAAGAAAAGTATATATATATATATGTTGAATTTTCTGGGTTGCCACAGGGAGAACAAGGAAGACCTGTAAAATACAGGGAATTTAAAAATTACCAAAAATAACAGAGGAAATAAAGGGAGTTTTTAGTTCTTACAAATTGGGAAAAAAAAGGGAATTTCGTTTCTTATTTTCGTCTTTTAAAAAATGGTGACCACCTAAAGCACAATCTATGGTATATTTAGGGAGGATATTTCTGCTATACTAAACTATTTAATTTACTCTAGCATTATTTGTTTTAAAATGTTCAGCTGTGCCTTTTTTTTTAAAGTTTCTCCGGTTATTAAATTTAGTTTAGTTGGTACAATATATCTCCCACAAAAGCTCAGTGATAGCGTGTTTCCTCTTAATATATTGTGTATAATATCTACAGGGAATTTTTTTTTCCTGATTGGAGTGGCGACCCTGATTTTTGAAGTTGACGTTCCTAATACTTTAATTTAGTAACATGTGTATTTGTTATTTTTAAAAGTATCTTGCAGAAATATATTAGTATTAGAGAGGTATGTCGCAGAAAGCCTGAAAAAATTCTGCCAGAGAGAAGACCTCTTAGTCCTAAATTGTAAGTCATCTCGTAATATCTATTTTATTTTTGTACCATGAGATAAGTAGATTATGATTTGACAGAGTCCATCTTAAGTTTGATCTGAATCAAATGGTTTAACAATATGCAAACAATAAAAGCTTTTTTCTTGTTGATCATAATTGAATTAGCACCAAAGTTTTTCAATTAAAAACATTTGTTTAATGTGTTTAAATTTCCTTAATTTGTTACTCCAACATACTTTTATAAGAAACTTTTCTTTATTACAGGCATCATGATTCCTCCATCTGAACTATTGGCTATGTTTAATGATTCAAAATGTTTAATTTTATTTTTCTGGGCTCTTTCTTTCCAGGATAAAGTGAGTTGTGAATTTTTTTTAATACCTATAACTAAATATTATTTCCAAAATTGCAATGTAAAAATAGGATATCTACTCATTGAAGAATTTGGTCCTCAAAATGTGACAAATTTTAAAAAGATAGTTTTTGAAGGGTTTAATCCTGATCGATTTTCAGCCTACTCATTGAAGAATTTGGGACTCAAAATGTGACAAATTTTTAAAAAATAGTTTTTGGAGGGTTTAATCCTGATCGATTTTCAGCCTACTCATTGAAGAATTTGGGCCTCAAAATGTGACAAATTTTTAAAAAATAGTTTTTGAAGGGTTTAATCCTGATCAATTTTCAGCCATTTGAAGATTAAAACTTTTCTGTCTGTATTTTTTAGTTCGGTGTCTAGAAGACTGCAATTTTTTTTTCTTTAAATCTAGTAAATCTTCAATCATGGGACTGTCTATCCTAGTTTGTGAGTTTCTATGCATTCTTTGATTTAGAAGTGTAATTTTATTTATACTTCAGGGCGGTCAAAGAAGGATCAAGGGGGAAGAACAGTTTATGTCCATGAATGCTGATTTTGAGAAGAAGAAAAAAATTACACACGGACAAACACCGTTTTTCTTCAGCACAACCCATTTTCACTGTAATAACTCTCAGGAAGAACCAATTTTCCTAATTATTGATTTTTCAAAATTTAGTATATTAATTAAACTCCAAAATGAATTGGATGATGATCCAATAATCTTTTATGCGAAAAATGGACATAAACCATTTCTCCTCCTTGATTTTCTAATGACTCCTTGATGATCTCCTCCTTGATTTGAACCTGCACCTTGATTTTCAAATAGTTTAAAAGTGGTATATAGTGTGTAATCACAATTCAGAAAAGCTAAAAAAAATGTTCTAATGACACAAATGTTTTTTTCTATTAAATGTTAAGTAGTCCCCTCAAAATTTCTTTTTTTAAAAAAAGGCAATTTTTAGTTTCAAGTGTAAAAATTTGTTTTAAAAGCATTTTTTATCTGATTATAGAAAAAAAGTACTTGAAGAATTTTTATTAATTTTTCTTTTTACTATTTGTGAGGGCTGGATTTGAGTTTATCATCTCTAGAAATATCTACATAATAGTTTTGTAAGATTTTAAATATTTTCATTTAGAGTGTTCGCCTTTCAATGAGGTGAACCAGGTTCAAAACCCGACAATGGCTGATCAATACGAATCCACATCTGGCTTGCACTGATCACAGTGCCGACATGACATATCCTCAGTGGTAGAGGGATCATGGGTTAGAGTAGTCTCCTTGCCGTCATCTAACCGTGGGAGGTTCTCGTGGTCCTCCACGAAGACAAATTTCCCCCAATACTTGATCCAGGAATTCCCTTGTCTTCTGGATTGGGTTCAAAATTACAAGGCTACAGAGATGTACATTAGTAGTCGTAAACCCAAAAATTGGGTTGGCTATTTGACGACGTTTGTAAAAATAAAATATTTCACTCATGTCAAAGGCTAAATTTGTACCCAAAAAAATATTTTTTTTCCCCTCTGAAGTGACCATTTTCATACCATTAACTAGTAAGAGGCAAATGTGATTGTTTTTATTTACTTTTGTCATTGATTTGTTTGGGATTGAAAATTTTTAAAACTTCATATTAGTAAACAATTAAAAATATTTCTACCCACTTTTAGTAGGTTCTGAATTTTATAAATAGACTTTGCATATCTATATTTCAATTTTAATGCCACTTTTATATTTTAGATGATTCTGGACCAAGCTTTGTACAAAATGCTAGCTATTAATTGTAGCTCTTTGTTTGTGAGTGATCTGATAATAAGTGACTTTCTACAAAACTTAAATGTAAGTAGATTACTATGAATAGTTTTTTTATAAGCATTGTACATTATAAATTTGAACATGTTTACTCTTAAAATGTATCTATTTATAGCTAAATTTGTTTCATTGGTCTGTTATTTGTTGTTATCTTAAAATAAAAAGGAAGAAAAAAAAAACCTTTTTCATATATATGTTGAGCGAATTTAATTTTTATGTTTCATTAGAGAATTTTCTAAATAAGGCATTAAATGTTATTTGAATATTAACTATACGGCGTAGGGTATTGGCATATTAAAGCCCGCATTAATTGGCCTATGCGGTGAAATTTAGGATTTCTTTTCCAGAACAGATGACACCACTTTTTACAAAATTTTTTTACTCATTGAGTGTCTTTTTGTTTCATTGTTCAGGATTTTCAAATAGGGGTCAGCACTTGATTTATTTATAATATTTTCTTACTGATTTGCCAATTTATATTTTATTTTGATTTGGTTATTCTAACTGTTACTGTAACTATTTTTATTTAGTAGGGGGCGTTTCAATTTTATGTCTTACTATGTGTACTTTTAAGTAGTGTTTGCTGGTTCATTATTTTTCTGTGCTTTTTAATTCTTGTAATGCTTCGTATGTCTGTATGTCTTGTAATGTTCGGATGTCCTGTTTCAATTTTATGTCTTACTATGTGTACTTTTAAATAGTGTTTGCTGGTTCATTATTTTTCTGTGCTTCTTAATTCTTGTAATGATTTTTCTCTTATTTATCGATTATGGGGCCTCGGGAGCACTGTCAGTTTTGGTTTGAATTAATGTTTTATGAATATTAACTAGGCGCCTTGGGGTATTGGCATGGATTAGAAACTAAACTCACTTAATCAAAAACATATCTATTTTTATTTGAATGAATAACTGTTTTTGAAAAAATCTAAATTCATTAGGGTGGTGGAAAAGGGCAACAGAAAGAAAGATAATGATGCAGATTTTGGTATTCTCTCCAAGCATTTTTTCAATAATTTTTAAAGACAGTATGTATCTATGCAAACAATAATATGATAGGGTGACCTGGGGTAATTCCTGATCAAAAAATGCAAACATCTATTTTGTGAAAAAACCTATTCAAAATAGAATTTTAATATTTACTGGAAGTTTGAGGCTATATGAGATGAGTCCTATGCCAACTTCTTTTGTTTGAAAATCTAATTAGAATTTAAAAAAATTTAAATTTTTAGTGATCAGGAATTACCCTTGGTCTTTATCATTTCTGGGGTAATTCCTGATCACTTCTGGGGTAATATCTGATCACCAGTTTTTATTGTAAAGGGGCTGTTTGAAAATAATTATATATAATG
The DNA here is from genome assembly GCF_043381705.1 of Parasteatoda tepidariorum. Lineage (NCBI taxonomy): Eukaryota > Metazoa > Arthropoda > Arachnida > Araneae > Theridiidae > Parasteatoda > Parasteatoda tepidariorum. Next base: position 77,618,638 of record NC_092212.1, read on the forward strand.
GTAATTAACAAATAAGACATCAAGTTCAAAAAATAAACCAAAAAGATATGTTTAAGCAGCTAATAAAACAATTGATTTTAAAGCAAGAAGAACGATTAACGCTTTAATTTTTCAAAAATCTTTGCATCGTTCCATACATTTTAGGCAATCAGCCAACTCATTCTCATGTTCTTCTGAAATATAAGAGAGTTCCCACATGGGTTACTTTTGCTGAATTTATTAACTTCATTAAGGGAAAGTGTAAAGTTAAGTAAGGTATGCCAACAGCTCTGGCAGCAGCTCTCACACTGAAATTTTAATTTTCAATCATTAAAAAAATTCACTAATTTTGTTTTCCAGAAGCTTAGTATCCTTTTTAGGCTTATAATTTCTCACCATATTTATACTAGGCTAATTTATAAACTTAAAAATTATTTTAACGATGTACACACATAAAATTAAGATAGAAGCAAGGTAAGACAAGCCAGAAATGGTGCAAATCAGAATACAGTCTTGCATACAGTTAAAAACAAATTTTGTTCAAAACAAAAATTCCACTTAATAAATATGAACTGTTATTTAAGAAAAGACAATTAGCTATTTATAAGCTATTTTCTATACTATTTATATGAAGAAATTACAATGATCTGGAATTACCCCAGTGATCAATAATTACCCCATCTGTAGGGGGCAACATTTGATATAGTTTCCTATAATCAATTATAAAGTTTACAGTTGATGTGAAACAAAAGCTTACACTACTTTTAAATCAAAGAAAAAGAAAGTAACTCAAAATATTTATTATTAAGAGATTGAGGGGGATCTTTGCAGAAATATGCACATTTTGAAACCCATCTTTGAAATGGAAAATACAGAAAGCAGTTTAAAAGATACTTATTTTGTTAGATTAAACAAAAAATTATTATTAAGTAAATGTAGTTATACTTTAGTAAAGTGTACAAGCATTCTTGTCCATGTCTCAAATTTAAAAAAAAAATAATTTTTTTAAAGTAAAACTTAGGTGATCATTATTTACCCCAGAAACAAAGTAATCGTGAATTACCCCGGGTCACCCTATCATGCCAGTCTGCATCAAAATAACATTTATTTCAGATTTCTATTTGTTACGTTTTCTATTCTGAAAAGCATTTTTTACTTGCAAATGATGCTTAAAGTAACTTAAGTTTCACTGTGCATTAATAATTTTATATTTTTATCAAACATATTAAATTTTATATTTTTGTTTAGAAAAAAACACCCTATTATACCGCCATGCCACTATTTCTTTTCTGCAAGAAATTCTGCTTTTCCCTTCTCATTTCTATTACAAGACTTAATTATCAATTCTAAAATTGCCATTAATAAAATGTGCAGTGTGAAATAATAACGAAAATTACCCTGATTGAATTTTTGTGTACATCTGTGTTACTTTACATGTACATTAATGTGTAGTTTTTTAATGTTTATGTATCATTGCTGCAAAAAATACTTATAAAATGAATTAATATGAGCAAATTTAAAGTTAAGTTTCTAAAGTTGCTTAACATAAAACAGACCGTTAATTACTTAATATTTGGATAGTTTTTAGAAATAGTTAGCGCTGACTTTAAAAGTAGATTAAAAGAATTTTGTTTGAACAACTTATTAAACAATATATGCTTATAGCAATGAAAAGCATAATTGCCAATAGAGGTGCTATTCTGAATTTTATGTATAATTTTCAAGATTATTTTTAGAATTTTTTCTCTGTTATGAATGTGAAAAAAATTTTAGTAGGTTAAAAAGAATTTTGTTTAAACAACTTGTTAAATAATATATGATTACAGCATTGAAAAGCATAATTGCCAATAGAGGTGCTATTCTAAATTTTATGTATAATTTTCACGATTATTTTTAGAATTTTTTCTCTGTTATGAATGTGAAAAAAATTTTACTGTGAAAATATTTTTTATTTTGATTCTACTTAATTCAAAGTACAATGTTTTCATAAAGGAACATTTAAAATGTTATCAAGGTATATTGTTTTATTTAATGCTGCATTGTAAACATATATGTGTTTTAAACTTCAATGATTTGATAAAACAGCAAAGTATTTTATTCTATATTTATTATAAATTCATTAATACTATAAAACATGCCTTTACTTTAATATTTTATACACATATGTATACAGCCAATTTGATGTTGTCAGCCCTAGTCATCAATTCCTTGTTTTAAAAAAAAATTTTACATTTATGTATTACCTAAAATTTATTGTGCTCTTCTTAAAATGTGTATTAATTCCATTGAAAAAGAACAGATAAGTATTCACTACATAAATAAATGAAATTAATGATGTTTTGTATATTGCTTTACCAAAACATTAAATAATGCTGAAAAATTGGCATTTTTATGTATACTGACTAGCTAATAGGAGTACACCTTATTTAATTTATTACTAATATATTATATAACAATTAGATTTTAAATTTTTATTTGCATTTATATTTATTATTTAAATGGAGTTGTAATATACATAAGTAGAAACATAATATAAAATATATAAGTATAAACATAATCAAAATCTTTCGTCATTCTATTTTAATTTATTGGTATATTTATTGAACAAAAATGAGATTTTTTTTAAAAATTGTTTATTGAAAATATTGATTAATAACTATATGAAATTGTTTAATGCATTAATTAAGTTTATTTTTGTCAAAATGTTATTTTACCTATTGTTTCAAATAAATCAAAAGGATCCCAGTTTAACCTGGTTTAAACAGAAGAAAGATCTATATTCCCCCCCCCTACAAACTTGTTTTTTCAGGAACTGTTCGACAGATTTCGGCTCTTCATTGATTATAATTACTGAATTGGTAAAATGCAAAACTGAGTGATGATTCACAAATTATAATTTATTTCATATTTAGTTACATTTTGAAATTAGTGAAGCCCTTTAAGTAAATTTAATAAATTCTATTTTAAAAAATGTTAATCAAGTTGCAGTTTGATAAACAGAATATTGAATTTGCAGATTTTCTTTAGAAGAAAATTACTGGAGAGTTTAAAAAGCAACGACATTTTAAAACTTAAAGCAGACAGAATTATCATATAACTTTAAGTGAAAATACTGGATACATTTATAGAATAATTGTCTTTATTTAATTTATGTTTATTTAATGAAATAATTATTTTAAAATATAATTTTATTATAGTTTGATCCGTAATTTAAAAATCTTGTTTCTAAAGTTGTATGTGAGCTTGTGAAATTTAGCTTTTTTTTCTGAAACTGCTGTTATGGCAAGTCTGATTCTGAAAGTTTCTGTGAATATTAATTAATTATGTAAGAGATTTGTGGCTTCCGTTAAAAGTTGATTCAACATTATTTTATTTTTTTTTCCATTTCTATTTTGGAAAATCATTTGTCTTTAAAAAAAACTTTTTTTTTTTAAGTATACAGAGTAAATAAAGATTATTTAATCACGAGTTTTTAAAAGATGAAAATGTCTAATAACTAGATATGTTTTATTGCTCGATATGTTGTGTGTAACAGCAGCATTTGAAATTTCAACATTTTTCCAGATGTCATTTCATTTATTTTCATGTCTTTTAACTTATTCTTTCATTCTTAAAATTATTTCAGGCATTTATATTCTTTATATGTTTTGTTGGTTTATGTTTTTCATGAGTATTTTATGTTTTTGTGAAATTTTATCATGTAATACCATAAGTTCTTTCCGGACATAACATAATTTGTATGATATTTATAAGAAATGTAATTTAACTATCTTATTTCTTAAATGAGATATTGCAAGTAAAATTTGGTTGATGATTCTTGTTTAGCTTCTTTTACTTTTTTATTGATTGTATGTTCATCTGAAGTGATTCCCTGCTTGAAACTAAAGTTTTTACTATTATAATCTGCTAATCTGCACTCTTTAGTCGAACCACCATTACTGTGATCCTTCCATTACGATGACAGAGTTTAGTAATTATGTCACATTTGCTATTCTTCCATAAATCCTGTCTTATTCGAACTTTCTTAAAGTTTAGTTTCATTTTCTCTTATTCACATGAAAATACTTTGAAATTAAAGTGTTAAACAGTTTTGTATTTCCCAGACAAAATACATCTTTTGACAATGAGTAACGTAAATTAGTAAATTTTCAAAGTAATTATTTCAACCACTTATTTCTTTTGATTTTGTTGTGCTTACCTGAATGAGTGACATGCCACCCTAGATTTTTATTGATCCTAGGTAATTGGAATCTATTGTTAAAAATGTCAAATATGGAATACTTCATTAATTTTCAAAATTGCACTGTCATATGTAAATCAACTTAAAACATTTATGGATTCATTACCTTAAAAAGATCCATTCCTAATTGTTTTAAGTGATTTGTTTTTAAAATGAAGTATTCACATCTCATCTGCTGTATTTGTTTCAACTTTGCAGTTTTCTGAATCTTTGTTTATAGAAAATGGTTGCTTCAAATCAGCATATTATTTTTTATGAATTTTTCACTCATCTGTATGTTCTTAAATGGTGCTCTTATATGTCTATTAATAGAAAGTTGTGTTGTTATAAATTATTTTGCTAGTTTGAAATTTTCAGTGACATTTTTTTTGTAAAAATCAGCAGCATTTTTTTTTTTATTTATTTAATTACAATTTTAATAGTATGCTTGTGCATATGCTATATAGACTTTACATTATAAGTTTAATTTTGTTTGAGTGGCAGGGATCAATGTATCAGACTCAACTGTGTTGTAATCATTCTGCGTTATAATTGAGAGCTATATGTGACTGATATAATGAAGACTGATATATTTTTACTTTTTTATATAAAAAAGTGGATATAATAATGTATGAAAAAGTACATAAAAATAAATGTATATAGATATATATTTATAATCTTTTTTTATTATTAGGCGATACAAATTTTTCTTTCTTTTCCCTCGTTAAAACCTGTCGTTTTTTTTATGAACTCATATTGAATTTTTTTCTCCCTCTTTTTAGATTAATACAGTGAGACAACATATTGAAAGGAAGAAACATGAACATTTTTTTAATGCGAGTGCAATGAAGTGATAACTGGACAAAAGAAAGAAGAGTGCTTAAAAGCATTTTTGAATGTTGATCAAACATATACAAGTGTTCACAAAGCTTGCCATTTTATCACCAGAGTCATCCTAGGTTTGTTTAAATGTGTTTCCGGAACCTGTTTCCTTTCAGTGTTTGTCAAAGTATAAATGCAATTACCTTCCACCAATAATGTGCTCATGTATGTTGCAGTCAATGTCATTGGGTTGATAATGTTCTAAGTAATGAAAAACTGATCGTGAAACACCTGATACTATGCTATCAGGTATACCATGCTTATTTAAAAATCATATTGTATGAAAGACTTAACAGCCATAACAGACCAACATAATAATTTATAAAGTAAAGAAAATGAATGTAAAAGATGCAGCATATTCAGTCTTATATACTGACCTACTGAACCAAATTGAAGAGGTAATTCTTTATATATCAAATAGATTAATCATTCAGGAAACTTAATTTGATTCCACATTTATAAAGATTCCCAGATATTTGTGCAACTAACAAACTTAAACCCTCTAGAGGTATGTATAAAAGAGACATAGTGGAATAAGATTTTCCCAAATTTGTGAAACAGCCCAGTGTTTAAATTAATATATCATTTCAAGTTTGGAGGAAGAAGTGTTCTTTGTTCGTAATGGTTTTAAACTTTCCTATGTAATAATTTTTTTTAATTATTTTTCTTTGCATTTTCTGCAGATATAGTTACATTAAAATTGAGTATTCTAAACTTTGTATGTTGTTTTTTAAAATTTATCTGCCATTATTGTTTATTAAAATTTGTATCAATTTATTCAATTAATATTTTTTTAAAACTTTATTGCTATAAGAATAAAGTTAAAAAGCTGTAAACTGAATTAAAAGTGTAAATAAAATGGCCTTCATATGAAAATATGTAAGTGAGATTCTTTAACTGGAAATAAAACTCTACAACATTATATATATTCACTCAGTTGAACCCCGAGTGATCGTTTTTCTTGGGACCACCAATCATTGCAAACTATGAATGTATGGAAACATAAATTATCAAACATTGACTGGAAAATGTATAAAAAGTAACAAAAAATGTATAAAACTTTTTATATGAAACAATCATATTCTTTCTGAAAAAATATTTACAACGCAAAATAAAGTTAATTAAGCTAAAATATTTTTAAGATTCATAACAGATTCCTGTTTTATTTATGTAAGTTTGTGTGAATACAAGAAGTTTCTTATTGTTTTAAAAGTCGCTTTCTGCAAAAGTTGGTGCTGGTTGTGGTTCCTTTTGCTTTCTTCATTGTTACTGTATCACTTATTCATACCTGCCAAGTCTCCTGTTTTTTATGAAGTCTCCTATGTTTAGTATTTTACGACTATCAAGTATGTTTACACGTATATTCTCAAATTTCTTTGTATTTATTGAAGAAATTTTTTAAAAAAATTGTTGATGAAAACCTCTTATTGCAAAAATACTTCTCTTCTTTCTCAACAGATAGTGCTATTGCCAGTACTGCACTATGTTTAGTGTTAATAGTATAAGTACCCCTTGCGGTCAGGCTAACTGTAGGACGTCTTCGTGGTTTTCCTCACCATGTAACGCAAATACGGGTTAGTTCCATCAAAAAGTCCTCCACGAAGACTAATTTCTCCCAATGACTGATTGATCCAGGAGTTCCCTTGTCGTCTGGATTGGGTTCAAAATTACAAGGCTACGGAGTTGAAAATTAGTAGCTCAAAACTCAAAATTGAGTTTATTATTGAGTTAAATTATTAACTCAAAATTGAGTTGGCTGTTTAACAACGGTTATAAAAAAGTTTAAGTGGTTATAAATAATGATTTTAAAAAAATCTTCTGTAGATTAAGAGTTATGTATGTTTTTTTTTTACTTCACTAAATGTTAGTGTTTTTTTTTATTTTCAATCTTGAATTTCTCTTTTTGACTTGCATGATGTATCAAAACCTAACTTGTATCCTAAGAAATGTTTCTAGTAAAATCTCTGTTATTTTATTTCGCCAATGTTGGCAGTTGTGCTTATTATTTCAGTGTTGTCAACCATTTCTTAAAGCAATGACACCACAAATTTCAGCATTTTCATCATCTGATGCTTTGGTATCAATTGATGCCTGCCAAGTCTCCTGTTTTTAACAAAAACTCCTTTTTTTTTACGAGTATCTCCTGTTAACCCATATTTTCTCAAAGTTCCCCGTATTTGTTGACGAAATTTTTTAAAAAAATTGGCGATAAAATATTTGCTAATGGCAAAAAAACTTATTTTATTCTTGAACAGATTGCCAGTACTGTATCCTATAGTATCATCCTACTGCCAGTACTGCAGTATGTTAAGTGTTAATAGTTTAAGTAATTATAAGTAATGGTTTTAAAAAAATCTTCTTTAGGTTAAGATTTATATACAAATTCATAGTTTGATAAATGTTAAGTGCTTATATTTTTTACCAATTTTGAGTTTCTGTTTTTGACTTACATGATTATGCATGAAAACTTTACTTGTTGCCTAAAAAATGTTGCTAGTAAAATATCCGTTATTTTATTTCTCCAATGTTGGCAGGTATACAAATGTGATGTGTTTTTCCATTATTGTAACTAATGCTCATTTTTTCCATCATTAGTATCACGGGTTACTGTTTTTATTGTCAAGTGTGTGGGTGTGGCTCTGTCTGAACCATACACTCAGAAACCGGTTAGTTTTTAAAACAATCAAAGCAGGAATCATTATCTTTATATGAATAATATTTGTGTTTAAGAATAATAATATTTGTATATAAGAATAATATTGGTATTTAAGTTTTGTTAAAATTTAGGATGTACTATTAGAAATAATTCATGCATCAGCCCCGTGGCAGAATTGTGGCGACACGGTTAAAGAGTTTAAAGAACATTATACAGTTCTTGCAGAAAGATTTGAGTAATTGAGACACGGTTAAAGAGTTTAAAGAACATTATACAGTTCTTGCAGAAAGATTTTTTATTTGGGATGCAAGGAAGTCAGGGTTTTTTTTTATCTGCAGAATTTTTCAAAATATTTTAATTTTTGCAGAACTTTTTTCCCTCTTTCTGCAGAATTATATTTAAAAAATGCCTTCCCACATATTGGAGGTGGAATAAAAACTCTTTTTTTTTTCTACTTTTTTTTGAGAATAGAAAAAATTCCGCAATGACTGACTTTAACTAGAATTTTAGATTGAAATAGCAAAAATTTTAAAAAGGCTAACTATACAATTTTTTTTTATAACAGAAGAATATCGCCAATAATATTAGAATATGTATTCTTTTATATTTAGATTTTTTTTAAAAAATCTTATATTTATAATCTAAAATTATATCTGGTTCTATTCTGTACATGAAGATTTTTTTTGTAAACAGAAAGTGCTTCTGTTACTTAAAATTAGTAACTTATATACTGTTTGTCTACGATAGATACTCTGCCAGACATTCGTCTGGAGCTGTAGCGGTAACTATGGTAACGAGGTATGATTATTTCAAGTAGGGATGCAGGTCCCTCTTTAGGACTGGTTACGGCGAAAGAAGATGAGATTTCTTCATCGAAGCCACCCTCCCTAAAATGCCCTCTTCTTGTTTCCATAGCACCAGACTGCTGCAGACTTAGCGGCGGTCAGAGTACCTATCTTAGACAAGCAGTATATTTGCTACTATTAAAAAAGTCTTTCAGAAAGGTAGTACAAGAGAGAATTGTCGCAGAAAATTCGAAAAAATTCTGCCACACGGTGCATCAGCAACTTGACTTGCACAGTTGATAAAGTTACAAAAGTTTTTATGTAGGTATAGATCTTTAATATTATTAAGTAGTAAAATACTCTTTTTGTAATTTAATATAATTAATGTATAATAAACAAGCCTAATAATAGTAGAGTATACTTAATTTAATATAAAACATGAATGATGAATAATAAAATGTGTTTAATCTATAATAAAACATGCTTATCGAATAACTAGAACATGACTGAATGGATAAAAATTTTATTTGAGAAAAAAAAAACTTATATTGATGAATTATAGTTTTTAAATTTATGACCTAATTTCTTATAATAATAATTCTTTAAAAGTTGTATATTAAGTCATTTAATACAAATTTTATTAGAATTCAAGATGAAGTAACCAAAGCTACCCCAACTTTGGACTTTCAAGTTTTAATATTTAATTCCTTTTTGTTTTAAAGACGTGCTCATTAGATTTACTTCCCAAAATTGCTTTACATGTATATCTCTCATAATCTTGCATGGTAAAATATGAGTATCAAAGTTGCAGGAGCATTAACTGGATCAACAAATTATATAACTGTTTTTTTAATCAAATTTTTGTCCATTGTGGCAGCAGCTGATATCAGTACATACATATAAAAAATTTTCATTCTTTTTTATATAGTTGACAATTTCTCTGCACTAAAAGATTTAAGATACTTCTACTTTTTGACCCATTCTACTAATTGAGCCATGACAATCAATTGAACAGTTCTGAAACATTTTGGCAAAAGCTGGATTTATGCCATTGCTGCTCACTTTTCTTTAATTTTATTATAACAAGTATAAATAATCTAATATTTTCATTTAAAAAAACAAACACAATCACTGAATACGATTGCTATAAAGCTTTATTTTATATTCATTTTGTTGTAGTTCAACAAAAAGTTGTTTTAACACAAAAATTTTCTTATGTATTTTGTTTAGAAAAAATTCGCACATCGAGGCTATAAACCACAAAAATATTTTTCTTTAAAATATAAAAAGTCTTCTTCCTTTCTTCTGAAGGATGATTCACTTAACAAATTTGTTTTCAATAAGAAAAATTGCATGAAATGAATGCAGTCTTCAAAATAAACCATTTATCTTATTTTTTTTTTATACTTCATCGTTTTCAATACATTTACAATGAAAATGTTTTTTGTCGGGTGAATTGCACACACTCAATTATTAGGTTATTCCACTAATTGTGTGATCTCTGATAAATATTCTGTCCGTGTTGCAATTTCATTTCTGTGACACAATTAATTAGCCTAGAAAGAGATGCCTGGTGAATTCGGCAAGCAATCTGGCAGGTCTTTGTGACTCCAGTTGCCATCAGATTTGCACCTAGTGAAAGGGCTTCCGGTTTTATGTGAATCATGAGTACAGTTGAACATTATTATCTTATCCTTGTAAGGCTTAACTGGATGCAAAATTAGATTGGGCTTGCTTGAAATATCAAGGTATGGACAATTCCAAGGCATTCCCGAATCTGAAGCAGAAGAAGGATGTTAATGACAGATAAATTTAAACCGATTTATTTAATAAACCCAGTATTTACCCCAGCTAATTCAGCTGGAGAGAGTGTGCTGTTATCCCCCTTAGTGATCAGGTAAATCAATTGGATCCTAGCAACAATTTTATCTTGGGCCTAAGTTGGGATCAAAATTGGCTCCATATGGTCCTATGAGAACATAGACCAATATGGAGATGTCTAGATTTTTTAATATTGGTCCTAGGCATGGTGCGTAGCGTTTTTAAAAAGTGCTTAAAGGTGCTTATTTTCAATTTTCGTTATTTAAAAGCACATAATGGTGCTTTTTACATTAGGTGATTTTAAAAAGTGCTTAATTTTCCCTTCTTAAAAATGAGATTATTTTTTTCTTTACCGTGTTGATTTTTGCAACTTATTAAGCAAAAGCGTGCTTTCCCCATAGTACTATTCAATGTTTTCACAATTCATTCAAGCACAATCCGTTTTGGCTTTCTGTCTGCCCGTAACGTATGAAATCACCAATCATTTTACATGTTTGATGGAATGCTCAGTCCACACGTGCGTCTACTGAGCTGAGCTCGGTGAGATTCTTGCACTTTCATGTGCAACTCTGCTGCATTTTGCAAGATATTCGCAATTTCAGACTTCATTTTCCACCCTCTGATGTCGAACCGAAAAATCTCTTGATCATTTTATAATGGCTAATAGAATCAAGAAAAGTGTTATTTGTCGGAAACTAGTTATTTTATCATGATCATGTAAAGTCTTTGAAAATTATTAGGTATTTTGTTGATGTACATAGTGCTTAAAAAGTATTTACAAGGTGCTTAGTTTTTGTTATAAAAATTCGCTACACACCCTACTAAAATGGCCTACATTGGCCAATATAGAATCTACATTGGCTAAATAATGGATATAAAATATCGGGTGAATCTGACAATTCTATATAGAGCCAATATCGGAAAAATAATGGCCCTTTGAACCCTTATTGAGCCAAGATTCACGTCCCGCAGTGGACTGATCGTTAAGACACGGTTCCCAGCAGATCACCGAAGTCAAGCATCACTGGCTGCGGTCAGTGTGCGGGTGGGTGACCACTTGGATCAGTCTGCGTAGGGACCGAGGGTGTGCGGTATTGGTCCTCGTTAAACTGTTCTACCGTAAAGTGCTCGACTTCGCGTGCAGGTCGTCGGGCTACCGAAGCGGGGGTGCCATCCCCTCTGCAGAGGATCAAAATTGTGATGGCATGTCTTCGGATCATCCTCAGGGATGTTTTCCAGACCGTCACCAATAGCCCATTGTGCAGCTCTAGTGCGACGTAAATGAACAAATCAATCAATCAGCCAAGATTCACGAATACTGGCCAAATGAGGGCCCAAATTATTTTGCTGCTAGGGGACTTTTCTGTTCTGAACAGATTGCAGTGACATAGTAGGATGCTATTCATATAACAAGGTGACGTCTTTGAATAGGGATGACACTGATGATGAAACAATTGTATTAAGATTTCAACCAGAATAACTCTTAATAAGTGTCACTGGTCTACCACTGCAGAGATTGTGTTTCAGCGAAGGTATTGTCGTGTTAGTTCGAAATGTATGTGTTACCGTTAAAGTATGAAATCCGTTATTTTATAGAATACCTAGTTATTCCATGAAATAACTGATCGTGTCCGTTAAAGTGTAAAACTCTCTTGTATTTCATGGTTTAACTAGTTATTTCATAGAATAACGATCTGCAGCCCGTTAAAGTGTAAAATAATCTATATCATATATCTCGCACGACAAATACATTTACCTTCCACCCCTACTGCATTTATGAACTATTCAACAAAAAATGTTTTTGTTTTAGAAATAATGTTCTTTGTAATTCCAAGTGTCATTTTAGTAATCCTTGTTGTAACAAATGATTTTCTGGTACGTTTCCATAAATACCATTTATACGCTGCATAAATTAGATAAATTGCTTCTTTTTCATTTTAATTGTCTATCATTAGTTTATTTATAGAATACCTAGTTATTTCATTTTAGATAAATTGTTTATTTTACACTTTAACTGTCTCTCATTAGTTAATTTATAGAATACCTAGTTATTTCATAGAATAACTAGTTAAAGTGTCAAATTAATAACATATTACACACTTTAACGGACACGATCAGTTATTTCATGGAATTTCATGGAATATTCTATGAAATAACTGCATTATATACTTTAACGGTAACATATGCGTAGCAGATGGTTTGTGTAACAGACTAATGGTAAAGAAAAAAATTACTAAATCGGTTCTATTTTTACCATCACGATGGGTGCTAGAGTTAGGAATGCTGTGTATATCCCAAGGATAACGTTAAACACCAAGGGTAGCAGAGATTTCCCATTTTTCCTTTAACGCACACAGTTTCCTGTTTGCTTGGCACTATTATCATTATTTTGTAAATATGATAATTCCGTACTTCCACTTCTTAAATTTTACTAGGATTATCAATGCAGAATATTTTGTTTATACATTTGATTTAAATTAATGGTAAATTTGTTTGTGAAGCAAACAAATAAATAATTGCTAACAATTATTGGGGGTTGGCAAGTGATAGTAAGCAGAGTGCGGAACCTTCTTGTTCTAAGTTCTTTAAAGATTTTGGATATAGTGTACCATTGTGTATAGTATACTTATTGCTGCGCACACAGACGATTTACAATAGCAGGATCCAAGTATATTTTTAAAATATAGTTGTTAAAATCCAGCTATGTNTTTTTTTTTTTTTTTTTTTTTTTTTTTTTTTTTTTTTTTTTTTTTTTTTTTTTTTTTTTTGTAATTAAAACCAGCTTGACCTGTCCGATAAAACTTGAATGTGTTTCAAATTGTCTCAAAAACAATATATTTCGACTGCCAGGACATGTTAATAATTTATGAGATTATATTTAGTTCTAAAGCAAACAGTAATGTTGCTTTATTCAATTAGATTTGCTCTTCCATTAAACCCTGCTTCAGTGCTAGTTGTTGTCAACTTTATATTGGTACACTTGTTGAGTTTTTAAGTGAACATAACATTCATATAAGGATAAATATACAGGGTTATTCATAAATTTTTTTGTTAAGGTAAATTTGTATTGAGTAAAAGTTTAAAAACTTCTTACCTTGTGTAGGACACTCCTCTTCAGTTGGAGGCCTCCTTGACCACATTCCGTTGGCTAAACAAGTTGCGGATATCGTTTTATCATTGTCACATTTGAATTGAGCTTGAGTTGATAATACCCTGACCATGCCTTCTGGATGAGGCCTGTAGAATACGGATAAGCCATGCAACAACGCAGAGTCAAACTCTGGGCACGATATTGCTGGAAATAAATTTAAGAATTGTACCATCATTATATGTGTTAAAAAAATTTCCTCTATAGCCAGTCCAAGTGGGTCATAGAGTCAAGCATGATAATGCGTGTTATTTTTTTTGTAACGACCGACTTGCATTTTGTTCATAATTCTATTTCGGCAGTACATTAACCTATTCAGAACATTCGATAAGAGCACGAAGCGCTTCTCCAGAAAAACATGCTCTGAGAGTAAACCTATGAACGGGACTGTGCGAATTTTTCCGTTAAGCCTAATTTCATTTAGAAAATTCCTCTAAATCATTATTGAAATTAAATGCATGGAAATTTACAATTTATTATTGACAATACCTGAATATACTGTCATAAATTGTTCGCGATATTTATTTATTTTTTTAAAAAAAAGGTTTCAAAACTTATACGAAGCATACAAAATACAATCTAGAGAACCTCAGATTGCAAACAAGTTTACCCTAACTAAACAAATATCATTCCATTCTTTCCCTACTCCGTCAAATTATTAACGGAAACCCAAAGCGCTGTAATACGCGTCCAAATCTCTCGAAAAAGCAAACACTTACAACTATTTACATAGTTTAATTTTAAAAAAAAACGGAACCGATAAATCATTGGCGTTCGAAATGGGCTATAGATGGCGTAGAGCAGAACTCTCTATCTATGGCAACACTTCGCATGCTTTCACCATCAGCGTGAGGAGAGTCATAGAAGAAGGAAGTAATGTTTGTTTCTGTCTTGGTTTTCAAATATTAAAATATTTTAAGTTAGGGAACTATATGGAACTGAAAACTACATTAAACATAGTTCTGAATGAAAGAGTCGTGGAAATTTTAAAAAAAATATTTTTAGCAATTAAATACGAAAAATATTAAGAAAAGGAAAAATGGGGATGGCCTCTCTGGCCCAAAAGATAACCCATTGTACTACTCAAGACAGTCTCCCCCTAAGAACACACCTGTTGTTAACGATGTTCAGGCGCAGAGAGGGAGGAAGAACTTCGAGAAAGCATAGGGGTTACACAATGAGATTAGCATTGGCGTATTTTAATACCTTCGAATCCTGCTACAATTCTTGAAGACTAGAAACTCGCCAATTCTCTCATCTCTCAAAAGAAGTTGTATACTAGTATATTAGAAGTATTTTAAATGAAGCTATGCACTAGGTATTGTTCATGTTATTACTGAAATCAACTTATTATGGACTTCGCTTTAAAGGAATGTATATCAGTAATTCAGTATTTTTTTGTGTTCTGAAAGTATTAATACAAAAAAGTCACTAAAATTTTATTGAAATAGAAAAATTTTGAAAGAAGTCAAGAATGTTTTTTTTTCTGTGGTGGTAGCATATACACACATATTTATTTGCGAGAATAAAAATTTTATCAATCTGAATTTTTTAAACATTCGTTAACTACAAATAAAATAGTAAAGAAAANTGATTATAAAGGGAGGGGGGAAAACTTTGAGCGAGGCACACCTGTGACTTTGGGACAGAAAGGATTCTCCCGGAAAAATATCGTAGCACATTCCAATACACCTGAAAAGAGGAGGAGATTGAAGGATCAAAGGCATGGAACCGGTCTTCTCCCCAGGTGGCGTATTCGAGTGTTGCGATCGCCTCTATTAATGGTCAGCAGTCTGCGAGACATTTATTCGAAATTATAACTGACTTCAACCGACATTCAATGTTGTTTAAAAATTGAAATATAGCGTTCCAAATAGATATGGTCTGCTGTTGTCGGAATGATTCGTCTCACATATGATATCGTGTGGGGAGGGTAGTAAATTGGGAGTTGCGTCATCACGATCTCGGTCCTAGAAGGGTTAAAATGCCAAAAATGTGATGGTTACGCTATGACATGGTAGGTTTGAATGTTAACGATTTTGACAAACAGAGGCTTGATTACGAGAAATAAAATGACAAAGCATGATCCCTAAACTTTAACCCTTTATGAATGGATTTAATGTTATCGTGCGACCGCGCTTACATAGAGGAATATATTCCTTGATGTAAGCGCGGTCCCATGATAAAATTTTTATCTTATTTGCGATTGAAATAAATAGTTATTTATTACTTTCGAGAACATCAATTTTGTAAAAGTTGCATAGGTCCTAACCTAATGTGAATGTTTACTTGTTGTTGTTCTTCATTTACGTCGAACTAGTGCTGCACAATGGGCTATTAGCGACGGTCTGGGAAACATCCCTGAGGATGATCCGAAGACATGCCATCACAATTATGATCGTCTGCAGAGGGGATGGCACTCCCGCTTCGGTAGCCCGAACGACCTGCACGCGAAGTCGAGCGCTTTACGGTAGAAAAGTTTAACGACGACCAATACCGCAAACCCTCGGTCCCTACGCAGACTGATCCAAGTTGTCACCCTCCCGCACACTGACCGCAGCCAGTGATGCTTGACTTCGGTGATCTGCTGGGAAGCGTGTCTTAACGATCAGTCCACTGCGGGACGTGAATGTTTACTATGGATGTTGTTTTCAATATAAATGTGAACAATATCAATCTCGAGCTCAATACCTGCTCTAGTTCCAGTTAGAGAGTCTGCAACTGCTTACTACAGCTTATTCTGCGAGTCGATATCTTCAAGCGGATAATTTTGTTTTCAATAATAGAAGTAAATTAGATAATTTCTGAGCTCAAATGTGCCATATTTCACAAGATATTAATGTTATTAAGTAATTCTGGTGAGTTTGAAGTGAAAATTTGTTTTAGTTATTTATAGATATATTGTTAAAAAAAGGTGACATGGTTGCTAGATTTTGAATAACTCGCTTTTTTGGCAGTCCTGATTTGGCCTCTTTCCATTTGTTTATTACTGTTTGTTCTTGTTGCAAGCTGTGCGCCATCTTACGTTAGTGTTAGCACCTTCAGCATTGTAAACACAAGTAATAAGTAATCAAATATGGAGCTTGCAGCGTTCCCTAATATAGAGAACACCATCCATGTACAAACGTCGAAGCTTCCTATAAAATATTAAGAAATAGTGGTCCATTTTCTTTAAACTACCAAACAAAAAATTTGGTTTAAATTAAATCGAACATAAAGCGTAACTTTCTCCATTCATTTTATTTAAAAAATAAACCGCAATCATTTTTAGAACTTAAATAATATTATATTTTTTTATCATAACACTGTAGTTAAAATATATTTATTTTATTTTAAAATAAACGAAAATGTCATAACTTTCTTGCCACTATTTTAATTTTATCGGAGGCTTTGGCCCGTGTATATCACAGGGAAAACAAATACCTCGATTCTATCGAATAAATGTTTGTAAGGAAATTGCAACCACGTTTATTTTGTTGGAAATATGAAAATAGTACTTTTCAAAATCGTTAGAAAAATGAAGAGAGTTAAAGTTATATTATTTCAATTCACCTAAACTCGTCTGGACACCTTCATTCATTCTGTTCTTCAAATAATTGTTGTTCAAGTTCTATCTCTTCGTATTGTGAAAAAAATTTCATCAAATAAGTACAATGCAGTACCACTTTTTTTATAAAATAAAAATATATAAAAGTTAAAAAAATTTTTTTGCTTACACCTGCTGGGCTTGCTAACGTTTTGCGGACTCAAGACGCCGGACTCTGATGTGAAGGNGCAGCGCACCGAGATTTATATGATTTCTACCATTCTACCATTTGCTTACACCTGATTACTTGCATAATGTGCTAATTTAAAACTGCATGTTGATGTTGGCATGCATATTAGTTGAATTATGAGCCAATTACTTTTTCTTTTGCATTTTCTGATTTAAGTGGTACCTACATAACAATTGGCTTTTCAAAGTTATTTTCACCATGTGTCAAAAACTTCAATAAAAATCGAAATTTAATCTTTTTATTATTAACATGTTGAGAGCCGAGTCAGCCATCGGTGGCTGACACTGGACTTTCCATTTAAGCCGCTTCAACCACCGGTGGCAGACACTGAAATTACATTTAGGCTGCGTCTGCCACCGCTTGCTGACACTGACCTTTCACATAGGCCGCGAAAAACAGCTGGCTAACAGCGTATAACATGATATAGAACTATAAAATTTACACTCTTTTATGGCATTGCAGAAAATTTATTCAAAATTTACTTAACCCGTTTTGTCCCGAATTTATATATTGAAATGATACAAAAAGTGGTTTTATGGAAAAAGTAGTATAATTTATTTTCGAAATTAATTGTTTTTTCTGCTCTTAGGGCATTCAAAAAGTCTTTGATAGATCAAAAAGTACTTGCTCCTTATAATTCTAGATCTAATCAGAAATAACTAAATCATTGTGGTATCTGAGAGTCTTTTAATTCACCCAAATAAATGAAAATGCTGAAAAAAGTTTCCCACCACAATGAATGTTTTTGAAAAAAGGAACTGTCCTAAATATATGACGCTGGGCGTTAACCGGTTAATTATTGTGATTCTTGGTTTAATAAATTCAATTTAGTAGATTTTTATCCACCACTATTTCTACATAATTCGTAGGTTTATAATATTTACCGCTTTTATCAGATATGTCATCGTCATCAACTTCACCACCAACAACTCAACTCTCAAAAGATACACCTTACAGCAAGGGGGATAAAAGCGAGTAGCGGAGATCCCCCCCCCACATCATCATCAACAGTCAATCAGATATGTCATTACAGGATGCCCAATGTACAGGACCCAGATACCCAATAAAATCAAAACACTAGGACTAGGACAGATATGTCATGATATAAAATCTAAAAAATAGTAAAATCCGTCTAATATTTGCAAATTTAGTTTGTTTATTTACTGTGGCCAGATGGGCTTAAAAATAGTAAAATCCGTCTAATATTTGCAAATTTAGTTTATTTACTGTGGCCAGATGGGCTTAAAAATAATAAAATCCGTCTAATGTTTGCAAATTTAGTTTGTTTATTTACTGTGGCCAGATGGGCAAGCCATGTAAAATTAGCATGGCCTTCAACGTGTTAAACTTCATGCAGTAAATATACTTTCATGTGTTAGCTAACGGGTTAAAAAAACCAGTTTTAAACAACTTGTAAGAAATTGAATTTTTTTTTTCTCTTTTTTATTTAAAAAAAATAAACAAAACCTATAGAATCACCTATAGGGGGCTAAAAAAACATCTCGGGGCTTATTTGAAATAATTAGTAGTTTTCAAAGAAAATATAAAATTTGCAAAATGTTTTTAAAAAAGTAGCAATACAGCAAAAAGAATTTAATTTAAATAAAAGTTCTCCCTCCCTGAGAGATAAAATGAAAATGGTCCTAATTATGGAAATTTGTCAAAGAATTTAATTTTAAATTTAAAAAAAAAAATCTCCCACCACTTGAATAAAAGTTATCAAATATTTTCATTTCCTATAATGTATTCTATTGCAATGAAACTTCACTTTTATAAACTTTAAAGAGGGCTAGCAAGGGGCGTTACTACAGAACCATCGCTTCCAACTTGAACAGCCGTTGAGAAATAATTTTCTTAGTGGCAGCAACATTAGCATTTTGGCGTATTAAATCTCTTAAGTTTCAAAAAGAAATTTAAGCTACCACGTCGAATCAATAATTAAAAAAAAAGAAGTTGATAAGGTCCATTTGTTGATTAATTATGCTTATAGATATCTTAATAGTTTTGTATTTAGAAAAATCTTAGAAATTTAATTATTGTTTTGCTTCCACTTTGTAAAATCGTTTTCAGCGACCGTACAAGTTGATAGGTATGCACATACTTGGTAGCAGGAGTTTTAACCCTTTGACAACGATTTTAAAAAAATGATTTCTTTTTGTCCCGTTTATTATTCAAAAGGTCACAAATAAGGCAAATTTAGTATTTGGGATTTTTCTGACAAGCGGTTATCAATTTAGAGGCTGGGACATATATGTCCCTGCCGTACTTAATGGTGGGATACATATATCCCACCTGTAGTGATCGACTTACTACAAGCACAGCTATCATTACCGAAAAATTTATTTTATGAACTTTTTTTTTACATGGTATGATGCAGGGTGAAGCAATCTTTGCATAACCCGACATTACACATTGGACAACTCATATTTGTTCTTTTTCCCATGTTCATTTGAGAAAATATGAATGAACATAACAATCCCAGTGAAGAATACGAGTGGGATATATCTGTCCCAATAAAGAATACTAGTGGGATATATCTGTCCCAGCGCAAAACCACAATGCTATTTCATGCAAGAAACTCTTTAGCGCCATCTAGGGAATATTTGACGCATGATCATGGGTCGACTCTACGATTGGGACATATTACAATGAGCTAAGCGCTGGACAAATGAGTACCATTAGTAGTCAAAAGGTTGGAAGCCACTTTTCTTTTCATATCCAAGTGGCACTGGCATTTCAGATTTTATTCCTTTATGAGTAATAAAATCTCTTTTAAAAGCAGCTGTAGTTCAGGGATGATAACTTGCTCCGGACAGCGAATAAATATTTTCGCGTGGTAATTTATTAATTGTAATTCTTGGTTTAAAAAATTCAATTTAGTAAATTTTTATCCACCACTATTCGTAAATAATTCAAAGGTTTAATACAATTCACCACTTTGTTAAAGTTGAGTTGATTTTGATGTTGCTCTCGGTCATGCGATAATATATCATGATGTCGAAAGTGAATCATTGAACTCGATCAACTGAGGATTAACTGACTTTTGATGCTCTGATGTGATGTGGAAGAACAATTTATGCTTTTAGGAGGTCGTAGAACTTTCGGATTTCCATTGGTGTCTTTTGAGTGAGTAATACCTATTTCATACTCTTGCAATCATGTATGTTTTCTAATTCTGAGTTAACTTAAGAGTATAAGTAGATGCAAGTTAAGTTAAACGATTCTGCCCGATATAGTAGCTTTTAATTTACGTTAACATCACTGCTGAAATTAATATTTGCAATCACGCAACAATGGCTACGTATCACCACCACGGACGTGGCGGAAAGCGGCTGACCGAAAGACCTGCACGTGGCTCAACGTCGGATGAGGAATGCTCGGATTTTGAAACCAAAATGGCTAAAGAGTTAGCAGACATGGAAAGAAGAATTAAAGAAGATGAAAGGAAAAATAAAGAACTACTTGAGAAACTAAATCATTTGGAGCAGTCTCTCATGCCTGTGCCAAATAGGCCCGAAATACCGACAACACCAATTGATGTCATTGATATGAAAACTTATGAAGGAGGCCAACTTTTGAAACAGACGGGGAATGAGTCAACCANATTTTTATTCCATTTTAATACCACTGGGAAAAATCATAATGGAAGGGATTAAAAGTTGGCAGGTATGCTTTTATCATTACCTAATTGATTAAGTATCTTAAGATTTGGATTCATGAAATTAAAAAATATTGTGCGAGTTTTAAAACAGATGCCATTTTCGCAAATAATTCAATCATATATTTACCTTCTACAGCAACCGTTATTGAATGCTGCTTTCCAAAAGGCGTCACACACGAATAAACGCCGCTGTCTTCACTTGAGGCTGATGTTATGAACACCGTCAGTTGGTTAGATGGATAGAGTAGATAATTTTTGTTCCATTTCGGAAGTCCCCACATGTTGTCTGGATAGAGACAACGGAGCTTGAACGATGTCCTTGGATATACGACAAGATGTCCTAAGTTGTTTGTACCCATCAATCCATTCGCTCTGTATACATTATCTGGATCGATGATTATGGTTGGAATAAGGTCTTTCAACATTTCAGCTGTTAAAAATAATCGAAAATTAACTTAACCCTTTTGAAAGCCGTGGTAAGTATACTTACCACCACGTTTTACCACTTTTAATTCAGGTTTCCATTTTTCAATGACTTCAGCTTTCTTGAAGTGAGTTTGAATAAAATTGGTAACCATTTGTCACTTTTAAAAAACGTATAAAAGTTATAAAATACATAATTCCTTTTGAAGTTTGTAGCATTTAAGGAATTTATTTTATAAATAAAGAAAAATAAAAGTCAGTAAGTTCCTAATAGGTCGTGTTAAATATATTTTCCACCAAATAAATGGCATTTTTATAAACTAAATGAGTTTTTTTTTATATCAATTACTGTTCTTAAAACAATTTCAATTCCAAAAATACTTTAATTTACCTTTACTAGAAATAAAGACTTTATTTACTTCGCCGGATTTTCTTTTTTGAGCAGTATATTTTTTTAAGCAAATCAACTGTTTAATGTGGTGTACCTCCAAAATTTGGGTTATGCTGTGATCAATATATTAACTTTGGTAACAGTGCTACTCAGGTTCAAAAAAAAAATCAACAAAGGAATTACTTGAAACATGTAACATTTACAACCAATTTTATTAAAACTAAAATTTTTAAACAAAGACAAACTCAAATCATTTCCAAATAGAAATCAAATATTTCCAAATTATTAGTTACTTCAGGTTTAAAATTTAGCAATACGAAACTGTATTTTAAATAAAATGCAATTAAACATATAAGCCTCAATATTATAATATTCCAAATCCCGTAGAAAAACAATCAAGAATAGAAGGCACACGGCTTATCCTAAAATCTGCTATAAGTGATTACAACTAAAAATCACAATATTCTCTAAATCCTGTAAATACGATTAAAAACAAAAGGCACATTTATCTTAAATTATAGTAGAAGCAATTAAAAGTCAAGGTAAAGTATTCTTTTAAAACTGTAACAAAATCGAATTTAGAGTTTACAAATTCAAATCAAATTACGAACCAAATTCCTAGAGCGCCCACCGGTATTGCCGCCAGATTCGTGGATCAGGTCAACATTCCAGTTTCTGATACACAGCACACTCAAACTCTTTTCAGTCTTCCTTTTAACATGGCAGTAAGCACTCGTGAATCAACAGACTTTCAGCATTGGAACGCCTCGGATAGGAAAACAGATTCGAACTCAGCGGCTCCGTCAGAACTCAGCTCATCACATGCATTCATCAACTTAGCGGCTTCTGCCTAACTTCACTCAAAACTTCCGCTCCTCCACTCAGGGGCTCCGGCCTTAGCTCATTCACACATCGCCTCGTAGGCATTACATAAGCGGAGGGATACACCGGAAGTTTTCTAAATTTTTTCCGGTCTGAGGAAGCTCGTTACTGTTTGCTTTCAGTCAACCATTCATGTCGATTTGGAGACCCGTGTTAAACCATTTGAACTCGAAATTTATGCTAGATTTATTTTGAACGTTTAAAAAACAGACGCAACCACTAAAGGTTTACATGACATGACTTAGCCTTTTCGGGACGGGCGAGTCATAATTGAATTTGTACGGAATCAAAATGAGGATAGAAAAAAATAAAAAGAGGTAGCTTAACCTTTTGCTTACGGTGTATCATATAGTACCAGCACATGTGGTCCATATGTTGTACCAGCCGTAGGCTTACCGTGTATCATATAGTACCATCACATGTGGTTCATATGTTGTACCAGCCGTAGGCTTAAGGTGTATCATATAGTACCATCACATGTGGTCCATATGTTGTACCAGCCGTAGGCTTACCGTGTATCATATAGTATCATCACATGTGGTTCATATGTTGTGCCAGCCGTAGGCTTAAGGTGTATCATATAGTACCATCACATGTGGTCCATATGTTGTACCAGCCGTAAGCAAAAGGTTAAGTTTGAGCGTGGCTAATTTGACAGACTTATTTTTTCTTTCACTTTTATTTAAAGTGTAACTATATATATCAGAACTAAGTAGTGGTGAATTATATAAAGTAAACTACCATGAAATTAGTTTTGCTACCAGTGTATAAAAGATCAGTGTCCATTGCTTTAGAAACAGGACTTAGTTTCAAAGAAATATATTTTAACTCTTTAGTACCTATAGTTATGAATGTGCTTAAAAGTGTTAGTAAAGAGTACAACTGCAAATGTACAATACTGACTGGCTGGTGTAGCGTATGTCACGCATTTGGAGATACTTGGAGTCTGACATCTTTTTGCAATGGGATTAAAATGAAGTCCACTTTTGCAACGTGTTCTTTCGCTCCTATTTCTCCAACATCTGAAATACCGTGAACAGTCGGTGGGATCTTCAAAATCTGGACCATATGGGGATTTTCTGCAAAGATTTCCTTGATCTAACTCTTCTGCCAAACCTAGTGAAACCCATCATTTTCTATAGATTGTCATTTTTAGGACGGAAAGAATGATATCATTTACAATCAGTACGTATGGTCTATGTTCCGAAGTTCTGTAATTTGTAGGTCGGAAAGAATGATATCATTTACAATCAGTGTGTAAGGTCTCTGTTCCGAATTTCTGTAATTTTTAGGGCGGAAAGAATGATATCATTTACAATCAGTATGTATGGTCTATGTTCCGAAGTTCTGTTACCATTTTTTAAACATTAGTTTAAAATTGAAATCCATCAATTTCAATATATTGTAACTTTTTGGTCGGCACGAATGATATTTACCGTTAGTATGTGCTGTTTTCCGATAGAAATTCTATTACCATTTGCTAAACATGAGTTTAAAAAAATAAAACCCATCATTTTTTCAATGTATTGTAACTTTTAGGACGGAAAGAATGATATCATTAACAATTGGTATGTATGCAGAATGTTCTGATAATTTTAGACTGAGCAGAAATGTATCTTTCTTTGCCGTTTTTTCAGTGTAAACAAATGTTTGCGTTTCTGTTAACACTAGAAAGGTAGTGTTCAAAAGTAATATTAGTAAATGTAAGGCTTTTTTGTTGGCTGATATGTAAACAGTCTAACTGCGTTAGCTTTCGCTTATCAGTTACATATAAAAATGTTCCGCACCAAACATCTTTTATTACACACTGCATAGCTACCAACTTATACATATTTTGGAGAAATTAATTGATACTATCTTGTACCACTGTGTGAAAAATATTTAGTGGTATCAAAATTTATGATATATTACATGGTTTTTGATTCATTAAATTTGATTTAATGGGCGTTTACTTAACACTGCATACTAATAATACCAACGTATTGATAAAATACTAATCTATTCCAGTGAGCTGGTATTGTTATCCTTAAAGTGGCAGCAAATTTAAACAAAATTACGCATTTTAATTTTCAATTCCCAACCTCTTTATCATATGTTTTGCACAAAACACAACAGTTGGCATTCATGCATATGAGATAAAATCTGCCTCATTTTAAAACTGTCTGCTTATCTCAGTACCACAAGCAAAATAATTTCTTACAATGCATTGGCAATTACAATACATTCTTACAATACATATAAATTGGAAGTTTATGGTGCATAAAAAGTTCCCAGCTGTTTACGTTGGATTTTAGTTTTACAAGAAAATAAGCTTGCAAAATATTTTTTCGTGAAAATATTTACCTTTCATTTCTTCTTCTGTTAAAAGTTTCTTACAAGTTGGCAGTGTGCCTTTCCATTCTCCTCTGAAACATTCTATTTTATCAGCTTCTTCGCTCAGAACATATTGACCGATAGGAAAGCAAGCAAACGTTAATCGTTGTACACCATCTTTATCTTCATACAATGTAATTAGGAGATGCTCATCATCAGTAGTTGGCAAAGAACATACCTCGTTATCTGAAAGAAAACAAATTTCAAATGGAACGTTTGACTTAGAATTTCGTTATTACAACACAAGAACAACTCACACAAGGAACCTTATCCAAAAATGCGAAACAATTGGCAGTAAAACCATTACGTTTCAAGCTTAATTTTAGTAAAAAGTATCATTGACTACCATGATTTATTAAATCGGTAGAGGTAATTGCAGTAAGTCGTCATAGTCACAGCTATATTATTTTTCCAGTTAATATGATCGAATTTTTTTTATTTTTTCCACCAGTCATTTTTCCTCATTTCCAGATTAGGCTTCTGGTGGGAGAGTTTCTCATGATGGCAAGTCAATATTCATAATTTAACTACGAAGCTAGTTGTATGGGACGTTATAAGAAAAAAATCTTCTCAGGTTTATTTTTAAAGTATTTAAGACGTTGTAAAAATAACTCTTTATACCACATATATTTTTTGTTTTATGACCATCGTTGAATATCAGACCCAATTTATTGGGTTTACAACTACTGATATTGAACTCCGTAGCCTTGTAATTTCGAACCCAATCCAGAAGACACGGGAACTCCTGGATCAAGTATTGGGAGAAATTTGCCTTCGTGAAGGACTTCTTGATGGAACTAATCAGCCTTTGCGTTATATGGAGAGGAAGATCACGAGAACCTTCCACGGTTATCCTGACTGCAAAAGGACTCTAACTCATGATCCGCCTAACTGTGGTCGGTGCAAGCCGGATGCGGAATTCGTGTCTACCAGTCATCGCTGGAGATTCGAACCTGGTTCACCTCATTGGAAGGCGAACGCTCTATTCTTTGAGTCATCAAAGCTCTTATACCACAGATAAGAAAATTTCGGCATAGAATGCTTGAAGGACCTTTGAAATTGTGAATAGGAAATTGAATTTTATCGTTATAAAGTTACTCAAACGGCAAACAATTACAAATAAAGTCCTAGAAAAATTTTTAAAATAGTTAACTCAAGTGAAAGATATTAATATGTAGACCTCGCACATATTTTATAGGGAATTGCGTTTAGAATTATTTATACAGAAAACTAATCATATTTTACAGAAAAACCATTTAAATTTTATTATAATGGTGCATTAGCATCCTTTTAAAGAGCTCCTTGACTGAGCAGTCTCGCTTACAGAATGATCTGTAGCATGGAGGTAGCTGGTTCGAATCCCGCTGTAACTCTGGATGTATCTTTGTGCTACCAGTTCTTCAATTTGATTAGCGCTTATAAGCCATGTTTTGAAAGGAACCCACTAACCTGCATATGCGTGTGAAACAATAGTGTCCTATAGTTTGTCTAAAGTAAGAACTTCCCCAGCTATTCGTCTGGACTCGTGGCGGTGACTATGGTAACGTGGTATAACTATTTTAAGTAGGGGTGTGGGGTCAATGTTTAGGTCAGGTTCCGGGTCGGAGAGAGAAAGTAAATCTTTTTCTTCGGTCTATTGTGTTAGCCCTAGAGTGAAGAGAAGCTACCCTCCATGAAATGCGCTATTCTTGTTTCCATAGCAGCCGAAGGCCTCAGACTTAGAAACGAGGGGAGTTCTTATCATAGACAAGCTATACTGATCAAAAGTCTCAATGAGCAAATTATTTAAATATCGATATCTGTTTAAGAAACCAGCTCCAATTATTCTAAACATTTGAATTTTGCTAAATATTCGGTATGCAAGTAGCATTGATAAAAAGTATGAGTACGCACAAAAAATAAATATTGTTTTCGATATGATTGCAGACACTTACTGCTAACAATGTCTTTTTATACAATGCATACAGTAGTCGTTGCATCTCGAATGAGATACATTTCTTAGACTGCAATTTTTAATTTGAGTTAAAGCAAACGAAACTTCTAGCAAGTCTCACTAAAATCTCATTTACAAGTAAAAATACGTGAGGGAGTTTTAGGACTTTAACCCTTTCGCGCCGACTGTCACAAATTCGTGCCAGCATAAAACCCTATCAATCAGGGTAAAAAGATAAAACTGATAATCAAAGTATTTCTTTAGCAATTTATTTGTGGGCGGAGTTATAATTGTTTGATTCATTTAATTCACCATTACTTTGTTCAAAATAAAACTATTTAGTTATACTTTGAATTAACATTGATTATATATATGATTAAATTAACAATAATTAAAGTAAAAGCAAGGTAAGTCTGTCAAATTAGAAACGACTACATTTAAGTTACCGTTTTTTATTTAATTACAACTTGATTCTGATTTTGTACGAATGCTTTTCTGAATCACCCGTCTCCAAGGGGTTAATGGTTTAATTGCTTGTAATTTGCAGAAACCCTTTATTTGTTTGTAGCTTTTTTTTCAAAAATCCTCACAGTCCAATTTTTTTTTTATTAATTATTTTTAGATAGTTTTGAAAAGCCCTGCAGTATCTCAGGAGGTATGGTTAAAATTGATAATAATATATATATATTTCTCTTACACGGCACCAAAAAAAAGCCTCATTACAACTCCCCGAATGGCAACGTAAGAAAATCGACCAATGATTGCTGCTAAAAATGTCACATGGCAAATGTCACCTGAGGTGGCTCAACATATAGCGCTTTTAAAAACGGAAACAATAACCAGAGTGAGCATTATCATGTTGTTCAATTCAGATTCATGCCCTAAAAACATGATAATATTTAATTTAAACTCAATTAGGAATTAATTAGGCTGGCCTTCTCCATGACTATAAATAAGTCACAAGGTCAGACTTTTGAGAAAATCAGTTTAGTATTGACTAAACAAGTTTTTAGTCATGGACAACTTTATGTTGGCCTGTCAAGAGTTAAGTCATTTGACAGCCTTTCAGTAATTGCTCCAAGATGCCAAATCTATAATTGTGTTTTCAAAGAAATTCTAAATGCTTAGTGTTAATTTCTTAGAGCTTTGCAGAAAAAAATGTTTTTTGGAAAAAATTTAATTGAAACTTCTATTGGCAGTAGGCAAGGGGAACTGCCAAAATCAAAACTCCCCGATTAGAAATGCAGCATGGCGACCTCCACGTGGTATTTCTCGGGTAATGCTAACAGCCATGCATTTTAATTTATTGTATGTAAAACATCCTTATTTTGTTCTAAAATGTTATGTACTTTATCACAAATGTTAATTAATATAGAAATTGATTTCAATAATGCTGATCACCAAAAAATATTTCATTTGGCGATAAAACAAATTTTTGTGTTCTTGAAAATGAAAGACTTTTTGAGGGTTATTATCTCACAAGGAAAAGTTAGGGTTTAAAGTTTATATTTTTAAATAATAAAATTTTTTTCTAAAACTTTCAGAATTTCTAGCATTAACTAATTTATTATACACATTTAGTTGAATTTAGGTGAGTAACTGCAATATTTGATAATTTATTTTGCTAATATGTTTCTCATTTAGCTAATGTTTTGATTTTTTCACCATGTACAATCTAAATAGCTAATATACTTTTTTAAAAGCCAATAAGAACATTGATAGAATTCTTCTACATAAGTACAATACTATGTCTTTGATGATAAAATACTATGTCTTTGATGATAATATACTATGTCTTTGTGCTAGAACATTGTGTTCATTGGCGAGCGAGCGCAGCGAGCCATGGTTCACGGCGTGAACCACATAGGATTGCGTAGCAATTCTCGGGGGTTGGCGAGCGTTAGCGAGCAGGGGGCGGAGCCTCCTAGTATATATATATATATATTAAATAAATATATATATTAAATATAAGATTAATATAAAGGAGGCTATTAAAGATTAGAAGGTGAATATCATCAATAATTTCAGAATTTTTTTTTATTTTATCTCACAATCTTGTGAAAAATATTCGAAATAAAGCTCTTTATTTAGTGCAACATTCTTAAATTTCGCATACTTATTTGTAGATTTGTAATATTTTAATAGACATAAAAATAAATGAAAAAATAGATAAAAATAAATTAAAAAAAGTAAGTAAAAATGGGTACAAAATAAAAAAAATTTAACTATTTTTTTAGATGGGATATTTAAAAGATTAAGAACTATAAATATATATATATAGATCTTAAAAGTTCTGTATTCTTAAAGTTTAAATGGCACCAAGTATTTCGAATACAAACCTAGCAAAAATTGAGTTCTACCCAAGTCAATCATTCAAAAAAAATTTTTATTAGTAAGACAAATATCTTTACCTTTACTTCCAAAGCTAACAATATCGTCCATGTCATCTTCGTTTCCCTCGGAAATATCATAGCCAAATTTATTTTTAATATCCTCTTCAAGGTCTGAAATATCCGTTTTGTGCTGTCTCATCTTAAGTTCCTCGAACCTTTTATCGTCTTTTTTCATTATTTCACGAGTTTTGGCGTCTAAGACTTTTCTCCAATCTTCAGTCATATTTCCCAGCTTGGCATCTGTCTCTAGATTTAAAAGATATGATAAATATATAAGTTAGAATAAAAGAACCGTAAAAGCTTCTCACATAGGAGACAATTATGCAGGGCTACCAACTTTCTACGCTTACTGTAAAATGTTATTCTATTGGTAACTAAGTTAATGCTTTAATGGATTATTTTTTATTCTTTTAAACTTATTTTCCGCACCAATACATAGAAAATTCTTATGCTACGCCACTTTATTCCGGCTCTTTCATGATGAGACTTTTAAAATATTGGCAAAATTAATAATATTTCTGAAAGTTTTGGTTTGGAAATGTCTACCACTCTATAAAATATTTTACAAAAAGAATAGTAGTTGGCAGACCTGATCATGTATTATTGTTATACCCGGTATCCCAAAACTTGTCAAAATCAATTTAAAAAACAAAACAGAAGTTGTTGCGCTGACGAAATGTTCTTACATTAAGTCCTTACATTGAGTTGTTTATAAATCTTTACTTTTCTTCTTTGCCAGCGCAACAGCCCCTTGAAGGCCTTGGCTGCCTCAACAGCTGACAAATGCCAGCGTCTCCTATCCATGGCAACTCCCAATTTCTAATCTTCAGGGTTTTCAAATCATTTTCGATGTCGTTGAGCCATCTAGTAGGGGGTCTGCCTCTCGGACGTGACCCCTCGGAGTTCTTAAAAGTCTTCTTTTGTCTTTGTTATCTAAAATCTTTGCTTTTGTAAAAATTAAATTTTAAGTAAAAAAAGACCGAGAAAGAAAGGCTAACCGTTGGAGGTCTTCGAGGTTTTTCTCTCCATTCAACGCAAAAGGGCGGGTTAGGTCCCTCAAAAAGTCTTCCACGAAAGCAAATTTCTCTCAATACTTGATCCAGGAATTCTCTTGTTGTCTGGATAGGGTTGAAAATTACAAGGCTACGGAATTGAACATTAGTAGTCGAAAAACCCTAGAAATTCGGTCAGCTGTTCAACGACGGTTTTGAAATAAAATAAAAATCCATAATATTTGAAACGAGAGAAAAAAAAGCTTATCTTCTCTAACATGTTTCATTTGGAAAGTGTTTTTTAAAAAAGCGTGTTAAGTGTAGAATATAGTTACATAACGTTACAATTCATATAAATACACATTATCTAAAAATTTATTGTTACAGTCAAAAACTAGTTACCTTTGAAGCCAGCTTCCATGTTTGTTGTAACATCATATAATTTATTTTCTATTAACGTCATATCTGCAGAAAGGATAGTAATTTCTGTCCGGATATTGGATACAGATTGTTCTGTTTGAGATAAATTCCACTTCAATAAACCTAGATCAGAAGTCAAGTTTTGATATCCTCCTATGTTGTTGTTTTCTACTTGTTCCAGTCGGAGTTCCAATTCATTTCGTAGACGCATGCTTTCATCTAAAGTCAAACATTTTCATACGTTAAGAGATGTGATACTTTCATCTTTAAAAAAAAATCTAATTGTTGATTGTTTTTCAAAACGGGGGATTCCCCTCTAACAGGAATTTCATAGTTACGAACGGGAAATGAGTTTACGTCTGACTACATTTTATTTCTAAAGAAGAGATTGCAATGAATCTTGAAAAAACGAATCTAGGGCTTAAACTTTTTGATGCGAACATAAAATTAAATACAAAAGCCATTTAGTTAATCCGTTAAAAAAATTTTTGAAGTAAGAAAAATATGCCTAATAAATACTCCGTGTAAAACAGGTCAATTTAATTCCTAAAATATAAAGTGAAATAATTTTTTTTTACATTTTCAACAGCCGAATGAATTGTATTTGTAACCAATTTACAAAGGGGCTGATATAGCCTGGTTGCCAGGGTGCTGGACTCACGTTCTTGAGAATGGGAGTTCGAATCCAGCCAACCGAAGATTCCCCGTGTAGTAAATGGTGACTGATGCACCTTAAATTTGTTGGGTCACAAAGTACTCACTGTTTCCACGACAAACTATACCTCTGGGGGTACTGAATTGGAGATTGATCTTTCTCTGGTTCATGTCAAAATTACGATCTGTGGATGAATGGGTGAGCCTTATAAAACGGGTGTGACTTATGGTTGTGGCAGAGGTCGAATTCTTGGCCATAGATTGCGCCACTGGAAAACAAGAACAAGCGCACTACCTCTGAGTAAATTGCCGACTACTGAAACTACAACCAATTTCCCAAATATTTATCGGTTGCGGCCACCCTGTGTAATGTTTTCTACACTATTTCAAAATTTCCCCCGGTTGTGACAACTCCGAAGCAATTGAATACAAAAACTTTTAAATTTAGATTGTTTATTGTTTTTCTTTTCAAACGTGTCTTTATGAGACGTTTTCTGAACGTTAAGGGTCTAAAAGTTTTCAATATTAATATTTAGCTCTACTCACTTTTCATATCATCCCATAAATCAGACAAACCACTTTGCATCAGTACACTGGCATTTGAAAGCATCTCAACTTGACCAATCAAATTTTCCATTTCATCCATCTTGTTTGTTTTTGACTCAATGATCTCCATACGACTCTCATCTGACGCCATTTTTTCTGTCACAGATTCTGTTAAATTGATCAAAACGTCTGTTACATTTCTTAAATCATCTGAAAGTTTCTGGATCATGCTTGTGTTGGTACCTAGATGAAGTTCCGCTTCTACACTATCCAATCTCTCGACCAGTTTTCTGAAATAGTATGTTAAGAAGTATATTTTTTTTCTATATCTCGGATGAAATATTCTAATATTCATGTCTTTAAAATATTGTCTTCCAGAATACTACTCGAAAATGAAACTAACGAGATCGAAAATTACAAACAAAATTAGTAAATAAATAGAAAACCGTTTTGAGATTTGGCAAAGAATTGTCCTTCGTTAACTAGAATTTATAAAAAAAACAACGTTAACTGGAATATTATAATACAATAATCATTCTATTTAAAAATAATCACCCGTTAAAAGCTCGTTTTTTTTAAAATTCAAAAATGTTTATTGATGATATATTCCAAACTAACAGAAATATGAAAATACGTCACCGTGAAAGGTGAAATTGGTGGTTGTCGACCTTCACTGGTGAATGCTAACAATCACTAAGTTGCTTTTTCGAATGTTCGAAACATGTGCTAGATCTGATTTGATATTAATTTGATAATTACACGTGCTCTTTACACTAATGCTTTTTTAAGATCAATTTACATTTGCCTGTAAAATTTAGTATTCCCATCGTCTGTATCATTAGATCAAGCATACATTTTCTTGGTATACCGAACTCTGATGTTTTTCCTAATCTATACTAATTGTATGTTAAAATATCGAATAAATATTAAAAGATTAACGAATAATTTAATATCGAATCAGAAATAACAAATGTTTCGTGCATTCCACAATGCGATTATGTGATTGTCGACATTCAGCGGTGAATGTCGACGTTTTCCATATTTATCTTTCATTCACAGTAACACTACTAAAGAGTACTAAATTACCCATCACCAATAAACACAGATAGCTATAGCCATTTGAATTGACGCTTATACAAAGAAGCGGAGAATGAGCCAATGACAATTAACCTGTGTTTTTAAGTGTATGTAAAATTAAGAAGGAAAAAAAAACTATTTTTTTACTATTACAGATAAAAAGCCTTAAAGTTATTTGCAAGGGTAATAGTTATGATCAACTTACATGATAGTGTAAATTTGCATTTTATCATTTATGTAATATTTAGCACAAAAGGGGTGTCAAAAGGCACAAAATGTTAACTAAACTTTTAAAAAAAATTAATTTTATAACTTCAAATTTGCAGAGTGAAC
Organism: Parasteatoda tepidariorum; assembly: GCF_043381705.1. Lineage (NCBI taxonomy): Eukaryota > Metazoa > Arthropoda > Arachnida > Araneae > Theridiidae > Parasteatoda > Parasteatoda tepidariorum. The sequence continues at coordinate 77,651,982 of NC_092212.1, forward strand.
TTTATCGTTGGTACATTATATAGCAAATATTCTCTAAAATTCACGAATTTAAAATAAAAGTTACAAAAATGAGAAGGAATAGCAGACACTCTATCTGGGTGAATCAAAAGGCTATCAAGTTCATATCTACCTAATTTAATACAAACTTTAAATGTAAATTGTATATTTTTTTATCAATTCCATTGTAACTTTGTATTTAGTTAACATGAAAATTCATAAAGTTCCTCCTGATTTATTTTATATTTTTTTATATTATAACCGTCGTTGAACAGCCGACCCAATTTTCGGTTTTACGGCTACCAATGTTCAGTTCAGTCGCCTTCTAATTTAAAACCCAATCCAGAAGACAAGGAAGCTCCTGAATCAAGTATTGGGGGAAATTTTCCTTCGTGGAGTACTTTTTTGTTACGCATTTGCGTTACATGGAGAGGAATAAAACGAAAACCTCCCACGGTTTGCCTGACGGCAAATGGACTCTACCCATAAAAGAATCTCCATCTACCACTGAGGATATTTCACGTCAGCACTGTGGTTGGTGCAAGGATGCGGAATTCGAATCGATTAGCTATCACTGGGATTCGAACCAGGTTCACCTCATTGGAGGGCGAACGCTGTATCCTCTGAGCCAACACGGCTCTCCAGATTTTTTTTAAAAAAATTGTACAACATAATTTATTTTAAATATTCAAGATGTGATAAGTGGTACATACTTTGTTTCATTTTGATACACTACGCCATCCACTTTATAATACAATTTCTGGAGATAATCTTCAAAGAAAGTTTTGTTCATTGATTCGAAATTGGATAAAACAATTTCTTCCATCTGTGAGAACCTGTCATCCGAGGGAGACGAGAAGTTTGAGAACTTATCTCCCAAGATCTTTATTGACGTGCGAGCTTCACTCAGATCTTGCTAAAAAGCAAACAAATGTGAACATTTTCTTATTGTATAATAGGCAGAAGAAGTAAAAGCAAAATTTTAGAGAAAAATTACAGATAACATTAAATTTTCTTACAGACAGGACAGATATTTAATAATACATTATCTCAAGTTCTAAATTCATACTTCAATATGCCTTCGCACTCGACGTTCGCTTTCCAATTCTTCTTGCACTTCAAGAGTAATATTTTCAACTACTTCGACTTTAGCTAGAAGATTGGTCATATTTTTCATCAGATCTTCTCCCGAGTCTTTGATGCGAGGGTTTCTCAAACCACCATCATTCTGAAATTGACAAAAACAATGTATACCAAGCAACGCACGATGATTAATATTCATATCCTAGCAACTATTTTTTATTTAAGGAATTTTACTTATTTAAATAAAAACCAAACAGAAGCCACCATCATTCTGAAAATGCTAAAAACAAGAAATCGGGGAAAGTAATGTGATTAATATTCATATTTTAGCAACTATTTTATAATTTAGGAAACTCAGGTATTTGAATAAAAACCAAACTGAAGCCACCATCATTCTGAAAATGCTGAAAACAAGAAATCGGGGAAAGTTGAGTGATTAATATTTATATCCTAGCAACTATTTTATAATTTAAGAAACTTGGATTTTGAATTAAAACCAAACTCAAGCCACCATCATTCTGAAATTTCTGAAAACAATGTACCAAGCAAAGCACGATGATTAATATCAACATCCTAGCAACTATTTTTTATTTAGGGAATTTTAGTTATTTGAATAAAAACGAAACTGAAGCCACAATAATTCTGAAATTGCTAAAAACAAGAAATCGGGGAAAGTAGAGTGATTAATATTCATATCCTAGCAACTATTTAATAATTTAGGAAACTTGGGTTTTGAATAAAAACCAAATTGAAGCCACCATCATTCTGAAAATGCTAAAAACAAGAAATCGGGGAAAGTTGGGTGGTTAATAGTTATATCCTAGCAACTATTTTATAATTTAAGAAACTTGGGTTTTGAATTAAAACCAAACTCAAGCTCATTCTGAAATTTCTGAAAACAATGTACCAAGCAAAGCACGATGATTAATATCAACATTCAAGCAACTATTTTTTTAGAGAATTTTAGTTATATAAATAAAAACGAAGCTGAAGCCACAATAATTCTGAAATTGCTAAAAACAAGAAATCTAGGAAAGTAGGGTGATTAATATTCATATCCTAGCAACTATTTTTTAATTTAGGGGAAACTTAGGTATTTAATTAAACATTAAACTCAAGCCAACTATCATTTTGAATTTGCTAAAAACAAGAAATCGGGGAACGATTAAAATTCATATCATAACAACTGTTTTTTTATTTTAGGAATTTTAGCTTTTTGAATAAAAATTTATGTTTATGCAAATGTTTGAGATGCAATTAAATTTGGTTTCACAGTTAAGTGTTAAAAAATAGCTAGTCGCTTCAGTAAGACAGCATTCTGATTTTTTCCGAAATATCAAATTTTTATTTTAACATATTATGAATCAGCTTTTAATACGTAAAATAATTTTGGAAGACCTTCCAAAAGTTAGCTGCAGCAAACAGTTACAATCTTTACAAATCTTGGTATTTTCTTTTTTTATAATAATTAATGTCTTTAAGAATAATACCTTAAAATATAAACTTAACTACCACTATTAGAACTAAAGTTACAAAAAACTATCAATATATCCATTACATAACTCATATCTGCTCTTCCTCTGTTGTTACTTTTTCTACTTTTCATGTATTCCCCATTGCCCCCGTCAAATAAAACTTACCTTTTAAATTTCAAAAGTTATTAATTTTTTGAATTATTATTATTATTATTACTATTTGTATTGCTTTTATTATTATTATTGCTATATTAATATTATTATTATTATGGCTATTTTTATTGCTATTATTATTATTATTGCTATTAATATCATTATTATTGCTATTACTATTGCTATTATTATTGCTATTGTTATTGTTGCTATTATTATTGCTATTATTATTATTTAAAAAATTAAAACTTTTTTAAAAAGCATTATCTAAAAAATTNTTATTATTATTATTGCTATTTTTATTGCTATTATTATTATTATTGCTATTATTATTATTATTGCTATTAATATCATTATTATAGCTATTTTGCTATTATTATTGCTATTGTTATTGTTGCTATTATTATTGCTATTATTATTATTTAAAAAATTAAAACTTTTTTAAAAAGCATTATCTAAAAAATTTATTTCCGAAACGCACTGTTTTTTTTTTCAAATTAAAAAAAATCTGTCTTTAGCAGATTGACAAAAAATTCTCTTGAAGAAACGTATAATATATAATAACTATAAACTTATATAATAATTATTGTTCGTTTAATTAAAACTGATTAATTTTTTAGAGCATCTTTGAAAACATTTTATTTATGTTTCTCCCCCTTCCCCCCAATTTCTTCGTTAAATAAATAATTATTATTATTATAGCACCGAAAAAATAATAAAATAATATAGATTTTCAAAACATTGTAACAGTATGTAATTTTTCAAAACTTATTGACAGTAGCTACAATATTAAAACTTTATAACAGTTCGCAGCTATGTTTTGCGCAGAAGCCACCATCTGCACATTTTGAGGAAAGCTTTTCCTATAAATAGTGAAATTAATTTTATCTTGACAATCATAAGACTTGTTTTGATTAATTTCATCATCTTTGAGATATCATACCAAATAAGGAATTTCTGTCTTTTTTTCTAGAAAATAACTTTCTATTGGTAGCAAAGTTAATATATTAATATTTTACCAAATTAGAATTAAAAGGATATTACACCACAACATATAGTTAACATAATTACATTTATAAATGATGAGAGAGGCAAGCTCTAAAAACGTGATTAAAACTTGTTCCTTAATTGTGATAAAAATTTTGTCACAATTTAAAATCCTGCAGAATTTTGAACTTTCCAGGAATGATTTTTAAAGAGGTAATGAAATAAAATTGATGCCAGTCAAAATCATTATTTTAAAATCAAGCACGAAATATGAAAACATAATTTATCCCTTTATAAGACCATTTATTTCTAGTAAAAGTAAATTAAAGAATTTTTGGAATTGATATTCATATAAGAATAGTATTTGATATAAGAAGAGAAAAACTCATTTAGCTTATAAAAAATTAATTTAATTTATAATGCCATTTTTTTGGTGGTAAGTATGTTTACCACAACCTATTAGGAACTTATTGACTTTTATTTTTCTTTATTTATAAAATAAATTTTAGAAATGCTACAAACTTCAGAAGGAATTATGCATTTTATAACTTTTATACGTTTCCTTATACCAAAAAATGTTTGTCAATTTTATTCATAACGCGCTTTGATAGAGCTGAAGTGATTAACAAATGGAAACCTAAATTAAAAGTGGTAGAAAAGTAAACACGGACTTTAAAAGTTGGTGGGAAGTATACTTACCACGGCCTTAAAAAGGGTTAAACTACAACTTTAAATACAAGAACCGAATAAACTGACAGTTATGTTAAAATAAATATAAAAATACCTGCATTCCATCTTCTGGATTCATTTTTAATGGTTCTGCTGATGGTTTCAAGGCATCTGGATTTTCTGGAAATTTGCTAATCGATTCAATTTGTTTTGACATCTTCTCAATAATATATTCTTGCCAATCCAGTTTTTCCTTTAATTCATTTATTTGATTAATGTAACGAGTCCGATATTCGATGGCATCTTTGACGGTTGACAGTTCCTTTTCGAACTTGGAAATTTTTTGGCAAAGAGTTACGTCATTTAGAGAAGGTTCAGAACAATGACAATTGCATTCTTCTTTAAACGACGATTGCACGTGATAAATTGAGTTAACTCTTGTAATAAAGAAAAAAGTAATGAGCAAGAACGGATATGACATTGTGGTGATCAAGGATTGCTGAGAAATCGGAAAAATCAACAACTAATAATTATTTTCTTTGCACAAAAACTTCTTTTTGTAAAAACGTACATTTTAGTGTTGATAGTTTTATTTAAACTTTTCTGATTTGAAATAATTATTTCAGATGTAATTCAAAACAGATGTAATCAAAAAAATTTTTTATAAACGTTTAAAACTCTTCTTCTAACGTGTAAATTCTTTGTATTTTGGTAGAAAACACACAACTTGTTTAATTTCTTAAGATGTTGAATACAAAACACAAGTATTACAATTTCGCAAGAAACTAGTTTTATTAAACTGCTGTCAGTTAAAAAAAATAGTTCTTATTATATATCACTACATTAATTTTCAGCGGAAATAAGTACAGTACTGATCACAATACTGATTGTAACATACTGATCGCAACATACATGATTACTGTACCCAGTATTTTAGAACAAACACAAAATAAAAATCACTGGTTTTGCAAATCCGAAAGCAACTGCTTCTCTAAAACTTTCTGAACGAGAAATATATCTTGATAATATCCTTTTAGTCAAAAATAAGCACAGTACTGATCACTACATACGATAATCACAACATACTGGACACAACATATGTGACAGCGACTTAACTTGTATGTAGTAAACTTTAAATCACATTTTTTATTTAATAAAAATGTTTATCAATCACTTAAAGTTCATTAGTTTTCGTCGTAACTGTTCATTCCTTAGCACATCTTTTAATCAATGTTGTTCTGGGTCGAAAAAACATAGAGCTAGTTCTCTCTGTCGTGGTTTCTGAGAAATATGATAACTTTTGATATATTCCAGATTCCCTTTAGAAAAAAAATTCTTTTTAATTGAAATACGTCATAAAGCCAGGAAATATATGGGCATTGAAAAAGGAATGACTGGAAACGTAGCTGTAATCTTAACTGTCATCGCGTCTGATTGGCCGATAAGATTACATAAATATTTAAAACTATTTGTTTTCAAACAAAGAACCAATTCTTTCTAAATCAATCGTTTTCTTTCTTTCGTTAATTATTCATTTTAATTTTCTTGAAATAATATTAAAAGCAATTTTTTTGCCAATTGAAGCATACTTTTCATTTACAATTCATCTACTCGATTTCACAACGAGTGTAACTGTTTTTTTTCGTAAGAAAAATTCATTTTTATTAAATTTATCTCTTCACGCTGCATGAAAATTTTATCATATGAGACAAAATATCTTCTTCAAATGCAAGACTGTTCAAGTGTGGAAGCGAGTGTAATGACAACAGCTGAAAGACAAATATCAGAATTAGTGACCACTTAAAATGTAATTTAAATGACCAATTGTGTTAAATTGTTCATTTAAACCATAGTTACTAGTCATAAAAAGTGTTGTATGAAACTACGCCTAAGTTAAAGAACTAGTTGTTATTGTTGTTTCCATTTACCAATAACAGCAAGTCTGCATGGTGAAAACGAGCAAATTTAACCCTTTCGCGCCGACTGTCACAAATACGTGCCNTGAAATTATTATATGAGATTTTAAAATGCATATGAATAAATTTTTAAAATTATGTTTGAAAAAGATCTCATCATATCTTAGAGGATAATATTCTAAAATGTTAAAAAAAAATGTAAAAATTGTAGAATTTTTTGAAAAACTTCTTTTACATTTCTCCTGCGCCACTTTCATAAACGCACTGTGGTGACAAACAAATAATTTCCTGCACTTAAATAATAAAAAAATATCTATACAATTCAATATAAATGTACTAGAATTAAAAGAGGGAATATTTTGTTTTTTTATTCTTTAATTACTCATGGTATTAATTTAATGGACAATTCATAATCATTTACTTTTATTGTGATGGGAATTATGCAATCAAAAATTAATAAAATAAACATGTTAAAAGGCAATTGCTTGATTTCTTAAATGTCAATTAATAGTTTTTCGGTATTATAAAACATTAAACAAAAAAANAAAAAAAAAAAAAAAAAAAAAAAAAAAAAAAAAAAAAAAAAAAAAAAAAAAAAAAGGAAAAGAAACATTAAAAATAAGTAATAAATCGGTAGGCATAATGCAGATCTCTTAGTTTTAATTTATAATAATAGATGGCGCCACTAATAAATCTTAAATTAAAAGTTTTATAATTTAATTTTAGTAATCCACAAGAAATAAATAAAATATTAACTTAATTCAATGAACATTAATTTAATTAAATAATTATCAAGTGAAAACTATTCAGTTTTCATTTTATAGTGAGCATAAGAATTAAGTAAGGCAATTGAATTCGATTTCAAAGTTATTCAATAAATTAGAGGGATATTAGCTTCATAAGAATTTATGTACGTAATAATCATAAATGTAACGAAAAAAGCATTTTCCATAAAAATTAAATACAATTTTTTTCTTAAAATAACTAAACTAGTTATTTACCTACAAACAAATCTTTGTCCGTGAGATTTGGAAGTTCTAGAATTCCATTTCGCATTGGTAAGTTCCCCAAATTCCATTACCCACAATCCCAAATTCCATTACCCATGGTATTTGAGGAAATATCTTTTACTTCATTTTTAAATGAAGAAGGCAGTTTCTCTGTTGAGAAAACTGACATTTCAAGTTTGTACACAAAAGCTGGAGTATAGAAATCAATCTATGCTGAAAATAACAAGCATGGCAAAATGAAATAGTCATACGTCACAGATGGCGTTGCCGAGAAAGCCAATCAGCGAGCTCAAAATCTCTTGGGGATACTATGTGTGTAAAGAGAGTTTACATGCGTCCAGGCTTCAGATAGTTAGATGAAGAAGATCAATGAATTAATGGCGCTCTATACATGTTTTGCCAGTTAGGCATGGAGGCATCACTAGGATAATGTTCACATCATCCTTTACGTTTTAAAAAGCAAAGATATTTTCAACCTCGGAACTATTCTGAAATAAATGGGTTTTATGAGTGATAAAAATTAAAAAGTGGTATCGAATAATTTATGAAGTTATAGTAAATTTCAGTGGCTTTAATTTCACGTCAATTTTAAGAATTCAGTTGGACAGCTAAAGCACGAATATTTAATTAACAAATATTTTCGGGTGATAGCAACTAGTTATATTTCCGATCATTGATTTAAGTTTTTCTATAGCGTGGTCGTCCTAAAATTGCGTGGAAATATTTCTAAAAACTAAATTTTAATTGCACTTTTCTGGGGCAGTGTGTAGAGTCTGGTAACACTAATTCTAAAATTATTACAAACCATTAGAAATGTTATTTTCTTCAAACCAATGTAGGTATTTTACAGTAAAAAAGGATCGCTCTGGCTGGGCGATATCACCCGCCAAACGCTGTGCAAAGCATAGAGGTAGCGGGTTCGTAATCCCGATGTTAACTTGGATATATCTTCGTGTTGTTCTTGTCCCGCAGTGGACTGATCGTTAAGACACGGTTCCCAGCAGATCACCTAAGTCAAGCATCACTGGCTGCGGTCAGTCTGCGTCGGGACCGAGGGTGTGAGGTATTGGTCCTCGTTAAACTATGCTACCGTAAAGTGCTCTACTTCGCTCGCAGGTCGTCGGGCTACCGAAGCGGGGGTGCCATCCCCTCCGCAGAGGATCAAAATTGTGATGTCATGTCTTCGGATCATCCTCCGGGATGTTTCCCAGACCGTCGCCAATAGCTCATTCTGCAGCTCTAGTGCGACTTAAATTTACAACAACAACAACGTGTTGTTCTTTTCTGTCTTGTTCTATCTGTCTTCCTACTTGAAAAAGGTTTATAGGCCTAAATTGTGCACACAAGCCTACAAATGTATGTAATTTTAATAAAGCAATAAACCATTCGCCTCGTAGTAAGCATTTTAAAATATTGATATAATTACCGGAAGTTTTAAAAGTTATACTTTTTAATTGTCTACCACTCTATAAAATATTTGCTAAAAGCGTAGTAGTTGGCAGCTCTTTAGTCATCATATCATCGAAATATTAAGCCCAATAACATTCTCTCCAACTACGATTGAATTGCCTATAAAACCAATACAGTATAAATTTTGCCACCAGCTTGAAAGTTATGATAAACCTTTGTGAACCCTGTGCTTGTACAGAATTTTAAATCGAAATTTATTGTACCGGATTGGGTTAAAATATGCTTAAAAGTTACCATTACCATTCAAAATATTCCCTCCATTATTAAATAAAATTATAAAAATATAAGTAATTAAAAACTATTTTGGTGTGGGATAAATTCCATTGTTCAGATTGATTTTTTTCTTTATTTTTACTTGTTGTAAATAAAAGTAAGTCCGAAATGTATGCTATCCGAGATGCAAACCAACCCCCATTTATGTTTCTTCAAAAAGTGGGTGATGTTTTAAAACCTGTAAAAGGGCAAAAAAATAGTGCGTGGAGTCTCTCCGCGCGGAAGAAGTTGAACTTCGTAACCTGCGACGTTAATTGTAGAAGAATCANTTTCACCTTTCAGTTGCGCTTCGGCGATTTATTATTTATTTCCACTCAGATGAATTAGTTGGAGCCCCTAGCGGGACTGATGTTAAGATAACCAACACATATGAGTATGAGCAGTGTGTAGAGTCTGGTAACACTAATTCTAAAATTATTACAAACCACTAGAAATGTTAATTTCTTCAAACCAATGTATGTATTTTACAACAAAAAAGGATCGCTCTGGCTGGGCGGTATCACCCGCCAAACGCTGTGCAAAGCATGGAGGTAGCCGGTTCGTAATCTCGATGTTAACTTGGATATATCTTCGTGTTGTTCTTTTCTGTCTTGTTCTATCTGTCTTTCTACTTGAAAAAGGTTTATAGGCCTAAATTGTGCACACAAGCCTGCAAATGCATGCAATTTTAATAAAGCAATAAACCATTCGCCTCGCGGTAAGCATTTTAAAATATTGATATAATCACCCGAAGTTTTAAAAGTTATAGTTTTTAATTGTCTACAACTCTATAAAATATTTAGTTAAAAAGGTAGTAGTTGGCAGCTCTGAGGTCATCATATCATCGAAATATTAAGACCAATAACATTTTCTCTAACTACGATTGAATTTCTTATAAAACCAATACAGTATAAATTTTGCTACCGGCTTGAAAGTTTTGACAAACCTTAGTGAGCCCTGTACTTGTCCAGAATTTTAAATCGAAATTTATTGTACCGGTAAAGGTTAAAATATGCTTAAAAGTTACCATTACCATTCAAAAATTTTTCTCCATTATTAAATAAAACGATAAAAAAATAAGTAGTTAAAAGGTATTTTTGTGTGGGATAAATTCCATTGTTCAGTTTGATTTTTTCTTTATTTTTACTTATTGTAAATGCGATGCGATAAAAGTAAGTCCGAAATGTATATGTCCGAGATGTAAACTAACCCCCATTTATGTTTCTTCAAAAAGTGGGTGATGTTTCAAAACCTGTAAAAGGGCAAAAATTTCTACGTTGAAGTTTGTTTCTATTATTTTATTTTTTCGAATAAACATTTGGACATAAAACAAATTTACAAGTTTCAATTTAGCAGGTAGATTGAACATAACTAATTTGCGATCGACCTGATTGTGACATTTTTTCGTCTTCCTTTGATTTGCAATTAAGGTCGAAATATTAAGAAAGTAGGTTTTCCGTATTCGGAGAAAAATATATAAGCTTGAAATAACTTGAACGTTTTATATTTCGTCTCAAATACCAAGAGTTTTATCACTATGTGCTTAAAAAACTTACATATTAGTAATCAAATATAATGTTTTAAACGTAAAAACAATATCAAAAATAAATGAAAATTTCCGCATTTTTAATACAATAATTTTTATCGCCTTCATTATTTAAAACAGGAATTTTTTAAGAGCGTCACTTAAATATAACGCCAAACACTATTAACGAATTTATTCATTCATTTCCTACGAAAAAAAACAATTAAAATATAAACGCGTTTATCATTTTTTTCTTTCACGTTTGCAGCAACAATTTTGCATTCATTGCATAGGAGAAAAATATATAAACTTGAATTAATTTAAGCGTTTCATATTTCGTTTCAAAATACCAAGAGTTTTATCACTATGCGCTTATATAAAACTTACATATTAGTAATCAAATATTAGTTTTTAAACGGAATTATAGGAATTATAGGAGGAATATAATATATTATATAATTCCTATAATTATATATTACTTAATTATAGGAAGAGGATTAGATAATATTTGATTACTAGTATGTAAGTTTTACAAGCACATTGTGATGAAATCACTATATGTGCTTGTAAAACTTACATATTAGTAATCAAATATTGTTTTTTAAACGGAATTATATGAATTATAGGAGAAATATAATGTATTATATAATTCCTATAATTATATATTACATAATTATAGGAAGAGGATTATATAATATTTGATTACTAATATGTAAGTTTTACAAGTACATTGAGATAAAATCACTATGTGCTTGTGAAACTTACATATTAGTAATAAAATATTATTTTTTAAACGGAATTATAGGAATTATAAAGGAATTATAGGAGGAATATAATATATTATATAATTCCTATAATTATCTATTATATAATTATAGGAAGAGGATTATATAATATTTAATTACTAACATGTAAGTTTTACAAGCACATTGTGATGAAATCACTATATATGCTTGTAAAACTTACATATTAGTAATCAAATATTATTTTTTAAACGGAATTATAAGAATTATATATAGGAATTATGGGTGGAATATAGTATATTATATAATTCCTATAATTATACATTATATAATTATAGGAAGAGGATTATATAATATTTGATTACTAATATGTAAGTTTTGTAAGTACATAGTGATAAAATCACTATGTGCTTGTAAAACTTACATATTAGTAATCAAATATTATTTTTTAAACGGAATTGTAGGAATTACATAGGAATTATGGGAGGAATATAATATATTATATAATTCCTATAATTATATATTATATGATTATAGGAAGAGGATTATATAATATTTGATTACTAATGTGTAAGTTTTACAAGTACATAGCGATAAAATCACTATGTGCTTGTAAAACATACAAATTATTAATCAAATATTATTTTTTAAACGGAATTATAGGAATTATATATAGGAATTATAGGAGGAATATATATAATATATTACATAATTCCTATAATTATACATTATATAATTATAAGAAGAGGATTATATAATATTTGATAACTAATATGTAAGTTTTGCAAGTACATAGTGATAAAATCACTATGTGCTTGTGAAACTTACATATTAGTAATCAAATATTATTTTTAGACGGAATTATAGGAATTATATATAGGAGTTATAGGAGGAATATAATATATTATATAATTCCTATAATTATACATTATATAATTATAGGAAGAGAATTATATAATATTTGATTACTAATGTGTAAGTTTTGCAAGTACATAGTGATATAATCACTATGTGCTTGTAAAACTTACATATTAGTAATCAAATATTATTTTTTAAGCGGAATAGTAGGAATTACGTAGGAATTATAGGAGGAATATAATATATTATATAATTCCTATGGTTATATATTATATAATTATAGGAAGAGAATTATATGATATTTGATTACTAATATGTAAGTTTTACAAGTATATAGTGATAAAATCACTATGTGCTTGTAAAACTTACATATTAGTAATCAAATATTATTTTTTAAGCGGAAATATAGGAATTAAAAGAGGAATATAATATATTATATAATTCCTATAATTATAAATTATATGATTATAGGAAGAGGATTATATAATATTCTAATTACTAATATGTAAGTTTTACAAGCACCTAGTGATAAAATCACTATGTGCATGTAAAACTTGCATATTAGTATTCAAATATTATTTAAACGTAAAATCAATATAAAAAATAAATGAAAATTTTCTCATCTTTAATACAATAATTTTCATTGCCTTCATTAATGAAACTAGGAATTTTTTAAAAGCATCATTTTAATACAACACTAAACACGAGTAACGAATTTATCCTTTCAATTTCCCATGAAAAAAACAATTAAACCCCAGATAACATTACATCCAACAACCAACACGAGCCCAATTATTCACACATGGTTAAAAAAAAACAAGGGGCATCGCATGGTCGAGTGCGCAGAAGATGATGATGGACAAAAATAGCATATTGCTCTTAAGAAATGGTATTTTCACAGGACATTAACCTTGGTAATGAGTTTTGTGTTATTCAAAAGGTGCTCGACCCAGAGACCTAGATGCTGCAAGAAAACCTGCAGGTCCAGAAAGAGAGGGAGAGTAATTTTGTATCTTTTATATTTACCATCATTACCTAAGAAGAAGCGAAAACATTGAGAGAAAGCTGTATTTACCTTGAGGTCTAATTCGTAGGAGGTGAGTGTAAAATCATGATTTGAAATATTAATTAGGTTCGGTTATCTTGGAGTTGTAGATGTTTATTTAGTACAGTGAGAACCCCTTTTAGATAACGCACTACACAAAAAATAATCAGTAACTAATTCATTTTGTAAACAAAAATTTATATTATTTTATTTATACACGTATTTTTAAAGTAAATATTTAATTTGTTGTGTAGTCCTTATTCTCTTTCGCATCATTTGCGTTTGCTATGGCTGATAAAAATATAATTTTTACGATTGAAATATTTGATTTGCTGTGTAGTCCTAACTCTCCTGTTATAGTATTTATGTTTGCTATGGCTGATAAAAATAATTTTTGATTTGCTGAGTAGTCCTAACTCTCCTATTGAATTATTTATGTTTGTTATGACTGATAAAAAGAATTTATATTATTAAAATATTTGATTTGATGTGTAGTCCTAACTCTCCTACATTATTTATGCTTGTCATGGCTGATAAAAATAATTTTTACTATTAAAATATTTGATATGCTGCTTGGTCTTAGCTTTTTTTTATATATTATTACACTTATTATGGCTGATAAAAATAATTTTTACGATTAAAAGCAGTATAGTCCTAAATATCCTATTGTAATATTTATGTTTATTATGGCTGATGAAAATAATTTTTACGATTGAAATATTTGATTTGTTGAGTAATCCTCCTATTATATTATTTATGTTTGTTGAGACTGATAAAAATAATTTTTACCATTAAAATATTTGATTTGATGCGATGTGTAGTCCTAACTCTTCTATATTATTTATGTTTGCTATGGCTGACAAAAATAATTTTTACTATTAAAATATTTGATATGCTGCGTAGTCGTAACTTTCCTTTCATATTATTTAAATTTGTTATGGCTGATAAAAATAATTTTTACGATTAAAATGTTTGATTTGCAGTATAGTCCTAAATATGATATTATAATATTTATGTTTATTATGGCTGATTAAAATAATTTTTACGATTAAAATATTTGATTTGTTGTGTAGTCCTAACGCTCCTATTATATTATTTATATTTGTTATAGCTGATGAAAATAATTTTTACGATTAAAATATTTGATTCGCTGTGTAGTCCTTACTCTTCTAAATATTCATGGCTGGCAAAAATGTTTAATATGAAGATTAAAATAATTTTTCGACAGTTATTGAAATATTTTATTTGCCGGGTAGTTCTCACTATTCTAAATATATGTGGCTAATCAAGTTGTTTGGTACAACGATTTAAATTATTTTTTTAACAATGACTAAATTATTTGATTTCCTGTGTAGTTTTTATTTTTCTAATCATTTATGACAAATAAATGACTAATGAATACAACGATTAATGTTAAATTTGCAAAAATTGTTTTACATTTTAAATTTTTGAATGTAATCTGAATGAATAATGGCTTAAAAATTTTTTTTTATTTAAGTAGAATTTTTTATTGTTAATTTTATTTATTGCTTCATTAAGTTTTCAAAAAAAATCAATTATTCCAAGTAAATTAAATATCTACCTCTACAAATTTCAACCAGAAATCTCTCTTAGTAGTTTTGTTAATTACCTGTTAGATATAAATTGAACATAATATGTGCTCGTTGGACTTGGCCTTAATAAGATATACAGGGAATTGCATAACTTCAAAACATTTCCACTTTTTTAGTAACGGTAACACACCCTCGAACTACTACGGAATTTCCGTATTTTCAGAAAACATTTTTCCGACTGCCAGCAAAGGTTATGTACAAATATTTAAATAGATTAAAATTTTAAGAGTTTTTTCCACCACTACGTTTAAATAATTTAAGCAGATATAAAAAAAGTTCAAAAAAAGCAATTGGCATGGCAGAGAGGCCAACTTCCTCCAGACAGTAAATAAATATTTTCGAGTGGTAGTCTTTAAATGTATGATTCTTGGTTAAATAAACTCGATTTATAGGGTTTTTAGATACCACTACTTCTAAATAATTCAAAGGTTTAACTAATATCCATTCCCCTTAGCAGCTGTTTAGTCCTTAAAAAGTCAGCAAAATTAACCAAAAAACTACAAAGTTTGGTTAAGACACTCTAAAAAAATATAAACATATAATGTAAATGCTGTTATCTACTTCAGACCCCAAGATACACATTAAAACACAGGATACCCACATACTCTCGCCGAATACAGAGTACCCACAACCTGGAAAAAACGGCTCATGACTACTTAGAATTTTCATAAAAGTTAGTTTCAATATATATTAAATTTCATAAAATTAACGCAATTTAGTTTTATAAAATCAGTTTTGAAGATTTCGCACCACGAACAACGGGAAGAAAATATTTTTAGCACAAATGAATACTTCAGATTATGTATATTTTTCAAAAGTTAGCTAATTTAGCTAAAAACTATTTGCAGGCTGTGCTTAGGGAAAATATGTCAGGTTCAAAGAAATTAATCCTTTAACGGCAGTTTTCGTTTTCTAACGTAGCAGTGATGCGTAAAGTGCAATTAGCGAGCGGTAAAACATGTCTGAATAAAGTGGCTATTTTCTTACGTTAGGTACCACTTAAGTTTGAAAAAATATTAAATCCTTTTATTATAGTCTGAAATAAGAAGCTTTATGCTGCCTATATATTGCGACAGACAAGCATTTTTATTGTTCCAAGATGTGTTACAGGTTTTCTGCGAATAGGAACAAATGGCCAGATGTCATGCCAAGCGGCTGTAATGAGTTGATTTAGGTTAGTTGTGGATATTTTACTCTTTCTAAAAATAATGCTCAAGATAAAAAAGTTTTACTATTTTCTTTTTCGGATAAATTAAAGTAAAAATAATTAAAAGAGACATACTTTTTCAAACTAAGAGCATTACTATTCCTAACTAATATATTTTTCATTGATATACCAATTTGAAGCAAATACAATTTTTAGTCTTCTCAAGTAAATAGCATTTCTATAAAATCTAAATAAATTAAAAAAAGTAAGGTTAAAAATAAGGAGGAATTTTACAAGTAAATATTATCCATTTCATCTATTCCGTTAATCGTTTTTTTTAACAATTATCAATTTTTTTTAACATTTCTGATTAAAGTTCAATAAATTTACAATACAGTTTCAATAAATTTCAAAATAATTTAACAATGACATATTTCTTTCTTTAAAAAAATATCATTAAGGAGGAAATAAGGAGTAAGGAGGAATAAAAATAAAGAGGAATTTTTACCAGTAAATATTATACACTTCATTCATTCCGTTAGTCGTTGCTTCATCTGATCATAAGTTATTAGTTTTTTTTAAACATTTTTGATTAAAAAAGCGAAGTTTTAATACTGTGTCAATAAATTTTAAAATAATTTAACAATGAGATATTTCTTTCTTTAAAAAAATATCATTAAGGAGGAAATAAGGAGGAATAAAAATAAGGAGGAATTTTTACCAGTAAATATTATCCACTTCATTCATTCCTTTAGTCGTTGCTTCATCGTATCATAAGTTGTTAGTTTGTTTGTTTTTTTTAACATTTTTAAATTAAAAAAAAAAAAACAAATTTTTAATACGGTTGCAATAAATTTCAAAATAATTTAACAGTGAGACAGTTCTTTCTTTAAAAAAATATCATTGAGGAAGAAATAAGGAGGAATTTTTACCAGTAAATATTATCCACTTCATTCATTCCGTTAGTCGTTGTTCATCTTATCATAAGTTATTCGTTTTTTTTTAAACATTTTTGATTAAAAAAACAAGCTTTAATACTGTGGCAATAAATTTTAAAATAATTCATCAATAAAATATTTCTTTCTGGAAAAAATTTCATTAAGGAGGGAGGAAATAAGGAGTAAGGAGGAATAAAAATAAGGAGGAATTTTTACCAGTAAATATTATCTACTTCATTCATTTCGTTAGTCGTTGCTTCATCTGATCATAAGTTATTCGTTTTTTCTATAAAATTTTTGATTAAAAAAACAAGCTTTAATACTGTGGCAATAAATTTTAATATATTTAACAATAAAACATTTCTTTCTGAAGAAAATTATCATGGTTCTTACATATTATACTGGAAAGTGAAGTAAAAAAAGTCACACACTGTTTACATCTTCGCACATTGCGAATGTGTCACATACAATTCAAAGAATGAATTGAGGTTTATATTTTAGTTTATAAGGTAGAAATCATAAATATTGTTTAAGATAAGCTGAATCAATAGCGACAAAAAGCGATAAAGTCGCAAACGCGTTCTTGTCCTTAAAACCAATATTAAAATATAGTTTTAACACTCTCAATAAATTCGATTAAGAACACGTTTCTTAGGTGACGAAATTAAATAAATAAAGACTAAAAGACAAAAATAAAATTGTTTGATGTAATATTTAATTAATTATTTTGTATTGTCCAATTAAACACGATATGTATAATATATATTTGGAATATTGATCTGAGAATAGTAACATTAATCTTAATCGTAATAGTAACACAGAACATTAATCTTAGCATTATCTATTATAGTAACATTAATCTTAATAGTAATACTAACAGGAAATTAATCTACATTTTCTTACTGACTAATTCTAAAATTGGAATTTCTGAAATTTTAAAAGGAAAAAAATTATTATTAAATGTATTTTTTTCTCAGAAGATCCTTTCCTGATCTAATTTATAATTAAAATTTAAACAATGAAAATACAGCGTTTCATATGAATGCAAAAATGTTTCAATCATTATTAAATTAAATGATGAATACTCAAAAGAATATTAAAATATTGTTTTTTGCGTGAAACTACTGCGAACGAGTTATTTAATAACTGTCAATTCAAAACCTTCCCTGTCCTAATATAGCACGCCCCAAGCAAGGACTGGAAATTGTTTTTAATTTGTTGCTAAATTTTGAAAAATATCCATACTTTTAAACATTCATACCTTCTAAGAATATTTAAATTTCGTTTATCGTGTTGTGAAAACTGATTTTATAAAAATATTCGGAAGTTTACTTTATTAAAGTCTTAGCACTTTTAAGAAAAGCTGGTCACTACACTTTAATATTTCTAGGTAATGGGTACCTTGTATTTGGTGAGTATATCGAAATGGGTACCTTGTATTTGGTAAGTATATCGAAATGGGTACCTTGGGCCTGAAAAGGATGAATTAAATATCCAAACTAATTAAAAAAAGTAAATTCAGATAAAATACGTTTTGGTGTCTGATTTCTTACTTATGTATACTGCTCTTAATAATTAGTATATATTAGATGACTTTCTCCAACTTGGACGATAATCAATGATTTAAAATAACAGTGTACTTTAAAAAGTATATAAATCACATTAATGGAAATTTGCATTAAGCTAACTTAGTTCCCCGTTCGTTATCACATTATGTTGCTGTTGTTGTAGACTGTTAAGTCAAAGGGTGCAACTGTTCTTGTTTCCAGTGACGTCGTCAATGGCAAAGAATTCGACTTCTGCCACACCCGTTTATGTGGGGGGGGGGTTATTCATTCATCCACAGAACGGAATTCTCACCTGAACCAGAGAACGAATAATCTCCAATTCAGTACCCCTAGAGGTATATTTTATTTGGGAAGATGGAGGACTTTGTGACCCGACAAATTTAACGTGCACACGTCACTATTTACTACACGAGGAGTCATCAGCTGGCTGGATTCAGGCTTTCATTTTCCTCTCTTACAAACGTGAGTCCAGAGCCCGGCCAACCATGCTATTCCGGCCTTATCACATTACGTTAATCCATTGAAGCGCGATTTAGTTTAGTTTATTAATTTTTTCAAAGCCATTTCGTTTGCGCAATGCTTTTAAGTGATGCAAAAAGCGCAACTTTAAAACATTATTACTAATGAACAGTTTCAGATAAAAATATGACTACTTTATATTAATAATATATTTTGAGAATAAGAATGTCCTTAATATCATTAAAAACATTTTTATTTCCAGTGAGCTGCACAATCGGTCTTGCCGATGAGCAGACCTAGTGCGTTCTTCAGAGGTGGTATCCACTCTTTCAGGACCACCACAATGGGTGAGATACCGTTTGTCATGTTAATTTGGACGTCTAGTTTCTGCCACACTAGATGGCAGCATCGAGACTCTATTTGGATGCTAAAGTGCACTAGGAATTTAATTTTGCCGGAAATGCCAAGAGCCAATAAGGCACTCCAGGGATCTTTTACATGCCGTATAATCATACGACATGTCCGCTGAGGATTTTCTGCATCCCGAAAATCCAGTGTCTGGTCCGGGGATCGAACCCGCAGACTTGGGCTCAAAAGGCCGACGACAAACCAACTGCGCCACCCAGCCACTTCATTCATAACATTAATTTATCAATTTTATATCATTAAATACATTCAAATAACATTAATTTTAAGCCATTACAATAAATTTCATTTTGCAGTATATTTGTCTATTCGAAGACGCTGCGTTTACGCAACGCTTTGTAATGAAAGGGAACATAAATTTTTTTTTTAAAAATATAGAAAAAAGAATAATTGCGGATAAATAATATTACCCCTTGTAGTGTTAAGATATTCTGGTAAACCGAATTTCCTAATAAGTCTGTCAAATTAGCAACGACTACATTTAAGTTACCGTTCCTTATTTAATTACAACTTGATTCTGATTTTGTACGAATGCTTTTCTGAATCAACCGTCCCCAAAGGGTTAAACAAATAACAATCGTTAACAATATAATATAACAATAACAAGAATATGATGTCAAAATAACAATAAATAACAATATATAGCAGTATTTAAACGTATAACAATCGTTAACAATATAATGTAACAATAACAATGATTAACAATAGCATATAACAGTAATTAACAATAATATATAACAATGTTTAACAATCGTTGAGCTCCTCAATCTGGATATTCCCAGTTAATTACTCACACGTTCTGGACATTCCCAGTTAATTACGTTACACTCATTACTTCCTTTATTACATTTGTCCATGTAAACCTGGACTATTGTTGTTGTTATGTATTTCCTCCTTTGTCCATGTAAACCTTTATAAATAAGTTAACTGATTTTTTTAAATTTAACTAAACTGTTCTAATATTTAAAAGTATAATTTTAAATTCTGGGTTAACGTCGGTGTATACTTTTTTGCGGTCTAGGTGAATTTGACGAAACAACATGTTTATTTTGGGACGAGTGGGAGGGGGGGGGAATATTTCTCGTCAAAGGGTTCCTCCATGCTTTCACAGGTTTTCATTGCACAATGAGAGCCTTATTTTCTTATGCTCTCCAATGTTGGGTATAGTTCAACTGCTTTGATCATTGCAAACCTAGTAATAGATCAGCTTTTAGTCTTAATAGCAGAATTTTTTCTTTTGATGAGCTATATTCACCACTCTGTAATTTCAACTCAATAATTCTAAGGGCACAGCGATCAGCATAGATCCTCTTAAACCACTCAACTCGGAGTTAAATGCATTTCAAATAATAATCTATCTATCTATATATATATTTCTCTTACACAGCACCAAAAAAAAGCCTCATTACAACTCCCCGAATGGCAACGTTAGAAAATCGACCAATGATTGCTGCTAAAAATGTCACATGGCAAAT
>NC_092212.1:77673693-77677467 GCF_043381705.1 Parasteatoda tepidariorum
CAATTTCAAATTAATATTGAAATGCACAGGTTTAGAATTTTCTACAGTGAAAAGTTTTCGGAACTTCAGTGTTCAAAAAAGTATACAAAAGCTAGACGTTAAGAACGTATCCAATGAGCGAGCAAAGCGAGCAACGGATTGCGAAGCAATCCGAAATGAAC
This sequence comes from Parasteatoda tepidariorum, assembly GCF_043381705.1. NCBI lineage: Eukaryota > Metazoa > Arthropoda > Arachnida > Araneae > Theridiidae > Parasteatoda > Parasteatoda tepidariorum. Next base: position 77,673,855 of record NC_092212.1, read on the forward strand.
TGCGAAATCAGTTCCGGGGGTTGGCGAGCGCCAGCGAGCAGGGGGCGAAGCCTCCTAGTAATATATTATACCATGCGTCGGCCGACAGTTCGAAAAACAACCCCTGTCCTAAGTTCTTTAGGGATAATAAATAAGAAAACATGTAAACCCTGCGATAACTCGAAATAATCAGTTGAGCTGTTAAGGGCACTTTTCTCACGACTGCAACGCTTATTTAATTATGATATTATATTCAGAGACACGGTGGCTCAGGGGATAGAGTGTTTGCCTTTCAGTGACATGAACCGGGTTCGATTCACATCAATACGTGGGAGATACGATTTCCGCACCCGGCTTGCACCGACAACCATACTGAAGTACAAATATCCTCAGTGATAGACGGGTCATGGGTTAAAATCTCCTTGGCGTCAGGCTAACAGCTGTAGGTTTTCGCAGTTTTCCTCTCCATGCATAGCAAATGCTGGTTAGATCCAACAAAAAGGCAGATAAATTTTAATGGAGGCTCGTGGCATCCTCAAGAAGTTAAATTTCTTCAAATGCTTGATCCAGGAATTCTCTTGTCTTCTGGATTAGGTTCAAAATTACAAGGCTACGGAATTGAACATTAGTGGTAATAGAACCCAAAATTGGGTTGACTGTTGAAAGATGGTTATAAAATGAAATCCAGTATGAGCCAAGGAATCATGGAGAATAGGGTTCCACAATTTCGTGAGCAACAGCATAATAGGGGCAATGTGGCTAGCATTGCGCACAGCCAGCTTTTACTTCCAAGACAAAAACGACGATTATAAAATATTATTATATTCAGCAACTAATGCAATAACAATTATCAGCACATTAATTAGATTATTTTATTCAGCAGTTATCAGCACGTTAAATATATTACTATATTCAGCAAATATTCCAATAGCAGTTATCAGCCCATTAATTATAATTATTATATTCAACAAATACTCCAATAGCAATTATCAGCACATTAATTACATTATTATATTCAGTAATTATCAGTACATTAATCATATTATTATATTCAGCAAGTAATACAATAGCAATTATCAGCCCATTAATTATATTAGTATATTCAGCAATTATCAGCACATTAATCATATTATTATATTCAGCAATTAAAGCAATATCAATTATCAGCCAATTAATCATATTCTTATGCTTAGCAATGAATCCAATCTCAATAATCAGCCTATTAATATATTATTTATATTTCAGCAATGCGAGTACAAGCAATCCTACTCGTGTTATCTCTTGTGTCATCACCCGTCTTATCTGTATACTTTTCGGAAGCATACTCGCATCCCATATACTACAGAAGATTCGGCTTTCCATCCAGGCCTCTCAAACACGGTCCAACTCCGAAGATCGACCCCGAAGTCCGAGAACGAATTCGATCCTTCATTGACCCCTTCTACGTGCAACGTCCATTGACTTATGAAGAAATCAAGCCTTACCTCAAAGATAAAGGAATTGACTATCCGGATCTACGAGCTTTTCATCCCAATATTATTGGTTGATTAGAATGTAACTATTGGAAACTGTCACGCGTCATACGTTTAAACTAAGCTGGGCTTACTGTAAATAGACGATCTTTTTAAAAAAAAAACACCATTTTAACTTTACTTACAGTGAGAAAGAAACCTTGCATAGCCAAAAGCATAATTCCAACGAGGCTTAAAACTAGTGTTAATTTATTAATTGAGTACTTGCACTTCAAGAAGAAGAAGATGACGGATACCCTCACATGTGACCGATGATGTCAGCGTTAGCTGGTCGTTTATAAGCAAAATGGCGTGTTAACGTTTAGCTAAGTTTCTGCCCATTAAGTTAGAATGTTAATTAACTTGAAGTTAATTGAATACAAAACGCCGTATTGCACAACGAATTTGCTACGTCTTTTACTTAACTTAGATTTATTATTTATTTATGTACTTCACTGTAACCGTGATAAATTTTTGTTTTGTGTTCGTGGCAACTTCGCTAAATAATTAGCTTATTTTTGTTCTGCATGGCCTCATGCCTGCCTTTGTGTTAATTCAGAAATATATAGTGAAAGAAATGGAATCTTTGTGAAAGAATCTATGCGTAAGAACATAGAATGTGTCACTTAAAATCATCGATACTTGATGGGCCTGGCTTACTCTAAATAGAATGGAAAAAACAGTTGCTAACGTAAACAAATGCCACGTTTCAACAACCAATCAAACTCGAGATAACCACAGTACGTCACTTGGAGTTATTCCGTTGCTACTACTAATTCTTGAAAGTAAATTAGTAAATTTTCATTCACAACAGAAAAGTATTACTTTAATACGTACTGGTTTTGTACCAATTCTTACGATCTTTAAAAATTTTTTGAAAGTGGCAACAATAATAAGACGAAACCCGCTCATATCAGTGATCATTACTATAAACTCAAGGTAGCCACGGGCGACTATAAATTCAAAGTGGTGATTAATAAAATTCAAAATTTCATTAAAAAGGATTAAAATTAGCAACTCTATGTGACCCATTTTCTTCAGTTTATTATTGGAAGTCTCAAAGTGGTGATTAATAAAATTCTTTAGTTTCAATATGAGCATTTTGATAGTAGTAGTTACGACAGCATAATTGAAGAGATAATAAATAAATAAAAATGAATCATGTTTCTACCACTTTTTGCATATTTAGTTATCCCTTAAATTTTTTAAATAATCAAGGTTCGCCATCATTCAATACCACTTTTAAAATTTTCTATTTTTTCTAAGAACTCATTGTAAATAAAAAATTTAAGAAAAAATGGATTAATGAAGCATTTCGACATAATTGGTTAGATAAATGCTTCAAGTTTTGCTAAGTTATTAAACTATTTTTTATTCCTAAGATTTCAGAAAGAAGATGAACAAAAATGGTTTTTGTCTGGTACAGAAATGATTGTTATATTTAAACTAGTATATTAAAAATTTTATTTAAAAAATAAGTTTTTTGTTATTTTTGAACTTTTTTAATAAGTTTTGTATTTAAGATGCAAGAACATGTCATGAAATATTGATCCAAGCAAATACAAATATTTGTTCAAGTTTATGAAAACTTGGATTGAAATTGTTCATACTCTTAGAAAATATACACTGCATAACAAAAAAATCGACGCACCAAGAAGAAATCATCCGATTGCTTTGAAATTTCGTATACATGAATGTTTTGAACAGCTACGGCTGGAAAGATGCCGACTGGGGACGTATAGTCTTTAGCGACGAATCCCGCTTCCAACTGTGTCCTAACTATCATCGAAGACGTGTTTGGAGACGCACAGGGCAGAGGGGGGATCCTGCCTTCGCTATTGCACGCCACACCAGCCCCCAACAAGGCATTATGGTCTGGGGTGCCATTTCCTTTGACAGCCGGACCCCTTTGGTCGTCATTAGAGGAACACTTACTGCACAGCGGTACGTCGACGACATCCTAAGACCTGTTTTGCTACCGTTCCTTTTGCAGTGCCCTGGGCTGGTTTTTCAGCAGAACAATGCCAGACCACATACGGCACGTGTTGCTATGAACTGTCTGCAAGTTTGTCAAACTCTTCCTTGGCCTGCCAGATCACCAGATCTCTCTCCCATCGAGCATG
>NC_092212.1:77677853-77710428 GCF_043381705.1 Parasteatoda tepidariorum
AAAGAAATATATAGTAAAAGAATTTAAATCTTTGCTAAAGAATCTTTTCATAAGAATATAAAATGTATCACAAAATGTATCATAATAGAAAAGAAATATATAGTAAAAGAATTTAAGTCTTTGCTAAAGAATCTTTTCATAAGAATATAAAATGTATCAAAAAATGTACTTTAATAAGAAAGAAATATATAGTAAAAGAATTTAAGTCTTTGCTAAAGAATCTTTTCATAAGAATATAAAATGTATCACAAAATGTATCATAATAGAAAAGAAATATATAGTAAAAGAATTTAAATCTTTGCTAAAGAATCTTTTCATAAGAATATAAAATGTATCAAAAAATGTACTTTAATAAGAAAGAAATATATAGTAAAAGAATTTAAGTCTTTGCTAAAGAATCTTTTCATAAGAATATAAAATGTATCATAAAATGTACCATAATAAGAAAGAAATATATAGTAAAAGAATTGAAATCTTTGCTAAAGAACCTTTTTATAAGAATATAAAATGTATCATAAAATGTATCATAATAAGTAACAAATATATAGTAAATTAATTGAAATCTTTGCTAAAGAATCTTTTCATAAAAATATAAAATGTATCATAAAATGTACCATAATAAGAAAGATATATATAGTAGAAGAATTGAAATCTTTGCTAAAGAATCTTTTCATAAGAATATGAAATGTATCACTAAATGTACCATAATAAGAAAGAAATATATAGTAAAAGAACTGAAATCTTTGCTAAAGAATCTTTTCAGAGGAACATAAAATGTATCATAATAAGTTAGAAATATATAAATAAATGAATTGAAATCTTTGCTAAAGTATCTTTTTATAAGAATATAAAATTTATCATTTAAGAGAATTGATACTTAACGAACTTGATTTACTCGAAATAGAATGGAAAAAACAGTTGCTATCGTAAGCAAATGCCATGTTTCAACAGCCAATCAGGATCGAGATACCCAAGCTACGTCACTCACAAGGATCCCATTGCTGCTCAGTACTGATTTATTGATGCTTATATTCTTTCATCCCGTATGAAAAACGGGTATTTAACTAGTTCATAATGTGGGAATGTTTAAGCTGACGTTCATTTCACTTACCTGCCTATTAAAAATGTATCGATGATCCATCAGTTGCTGGTAGCTACTGATTCGAATATATTTCATTTGTGAAAGTAAAATTGTGTAAACAACTGATTGCCATTAACAACCTTAATAATACGGCAGGTGATTAAATAATAATGGTTAAGCGATCTAGTTCAGACTCTGGCTTGAACATCTCTGTAGACTGTCAGGTGGGTTTACATAATTATATAAATAAAAAAGACAAAAAGCATGCAAAATTATACAAATACGAAAAATCATAATAAATACAGAAATTAAAAATATAGAAATCATCTAAGGCAAAGAAAAAATGCATGATTTATAATTATTTTGCTTTATTTATAATTAGTTTAAAAGAGCTTCTTATTTTACCAGAATTAACTTTACCTTGTAAGTAGACTTTCCCATCTCATTGAAATTTTCGACATTTTAAACGTTTGAATAATAAAATAAGCCATTTCTTAAACAGATAAGTATTTTTTTTTTTACATTAGAAAATGTTTCTTCATACAAAGTCATAAGTTATACCATGGATTGAGTAGTATTTCAAATTCTACAGTTAAACGTGAAATTCAACATGAAGCAGAAACAAAGGTGTGTTTCCGATTTAGCAAAACAAAAATTTTATGTGGAACAAAAATTAATGTTTAAATTTTTATTTGTTTTTATTTTTCCTTGCAGTTATTTTAATAAAACTTTTTAAAAAAATTAAATAAATTTTTGAAATGTTTTTTAAATGTATCAAAGCATATAGATAAAAAAACATTAACTTTCACAATGCAAGAACTAAATCTGTAGAGATTTTTTAGATAAGTTAAATTTTTATTGATATATGTAGTAAAAATACAAGCAGTTGATATCAAAATTATTTTTGCCACCTAAATTTGTGAGTGCCATTGCCCGGTTTATCCAACTCTGAAGCTTGTTTTTTTTTAAAGATAAGGCCATCGAGATTTGTGCTTTTTTTTACTGCCTCCTTTAACACAACGGAAATTCTATCATAACTAATCCTTTGTTTCGGGTTTTTACCGGAAGGCGTTGGTAATTCTTACGGTTGGTCTTACGGCAAAGGTTATGTAAAAGTTCGAACTAGAATCATATTAAAGCATACTTTGGATTTACATGTATACACACACTAATGTAGTTATAGATTGAAAGAAATTTGACTCGCGAAAGGTGAAATACGTGCTTTGACAAATCCCTCTAATTAAGAAAAAATATGTATGTAATAATTAAACTAACTAGTCTCCAGGATTAATCTTTAGGTAAGAAAAAAAAATTTTTTAAATCAACTATTTTTGTATATTTCTTCCAAAATTTGTTTTTTACTATTATAAATTTCTTAATTTAAAAATAGAATTTATTCATATTTTCCTTTACTTTTTGTCATATATCAAAAACTGCGTATAATTTTGATTGCTTTCTTTTAAATCAGCATATACCTACTAAATAAATTTATGCACTGAATTCTTTGCAGTAAGGTTCTTACCTTTTTTTTATTCATGTTTTATTTGCTTTAAATAACTTTTTAGGCAACGAAAATGTTTTTTAAAAGGAGAATCTTAAATAGTTTTTATATTATATTTAGGATTAACAGAGAAAAAAATAAATCGAAATTGTATCACTCAGAAACTTAAAGCAAATAACAAATCGTTTAAAAAATTTGAATTATGATTTATTCCACTTACCTTGCTACTACACCAAAAATAAGCAGTAGTATTTAATTAAATATCTGCAGCACCATTTAAAAACAAAATATTTTTAAAAAAAACAATTATTTTCTATGTGAACTTATTTCTGTAAATATTCATTCCAAAAACAAATTCCGCATACTACCAAAAAAAGTCGCTAAATAAATATCATAAGGAGGATACAATTTTCTTTGGAAAATATACGAGGTGTAAATTACAGTCGCTTTCGTGTGAACAAATTACATCAAAGTTTAAATAAAAATAAAAATACATCCGTAAAATAAAAGGAAAAAAACAGAAAATTATAATTTTCATGACAAATTCATTGTCTTTTATTGACAATAATGAACTGAAAATAGTTCGAGTTTTTGTTTATTAAACGCTTTCGTGGACTACTTTATTAACTAAAACTTTTTTTTCAGAATTCTTTAGGCTAATTTTTCAGGCTACTTTTGTTCAAAATTTGAGTGTGGATTATCAGTACTATATGGGTGCGATTAACTGGACGGTTATTTGCTCCAGGGAACTTTGAAAATCTCGAGGCATTTAAATTTTTTGAGATAATATAGCAATGTACTTTTCCTGATTTAGGTAATTTAACTGGAAAAGGATAGAAATGTACGGTTTGCTGCTTTCTACTTAGGAAACATACCCTTTTAAGCTTTACACATTTCAGTGTTTTGTTACAAAATGTGTCCACAGATGTCACTGATGACTTCTAAAAATTATAAAAGCAACAGTGTGGACCAATCAGAGGACGGAATTGACAGACGTTCAAGCAATAATTTTAATTCGATTGATCTGACACTCTGTTTAATAAGGTTTACGGCCTACAGAACCACCTGCCGGTGAATTTTGCAACTAATTTTGAAATTTGAGGAGAATAAATTATTTGGTTTCCTAAGCAGAAATTCATTCCCTCGCATTTTTCTTTAATGGATTTTCAAATCGTCTATCGTTTTTATGACATCCACGTTCGCAATCTTGATTCAATGATTATCATTCCAAAATAAAAATTTAAATATCAATCAAAATTTGAAAATGAAAATTTAAACTACACCTTGAAAAGTCTATAGTTTAAAAAAAAAAGAATCATTTTCTTATGTACGAAATTTCTTCAGTTGCATCTGCAAAGTACGATTATTAGACTTATTCCTGTGTTTGAGAAATACTCAAATTTACCTTTCAGAAAAGTATGGAAGACGATGATGACGATATTGTTGTAGAGATTTCTAATTCAAGCGCATCCGATGAAAACGTATCGATAATTGAAGGTTATGTATTCCCAAAACAGTGCATTAACAGCGAATCATTAGTTCCCGATAACGGACCAAGTAAGGCACACTTTTTTTTATGATGCAAAGCAATAATAACCTTTACTGTTAGAATTTAATGTTATTTAATTTAAAGTATCAAACATATACTTTAAGTATTTTGATCCAACTTCTATAGTTTCCTTTTTTTTAAATTTTTTGAATGGTATTCTTATCAATAAGTCGATCACAGGTCTAGTGGTTACTGTACTGGACTACGGGGCCAGTGGTTGTGCGTTTGAATCCGAATCCCACCGTAGGCATGGACGTAACTTTCTCTCTTTGTTCTACGTCCTTTCTTCTGTGAGCTTGTGTGAATGTAACCCGCCCTATAAACGGGTTTGTGGTTGTATGACGTGGCCGACGCTATTCCACTGCCGTGACTTAGCAAAAGGTTGTTGTTGTTTCTTATGCCTACTTAGGTAGAGGGGTGCGATTGTTCTTGTTTTCCAGTGGTGCCATATATGGTCAAGAATTCGACTTCTGTCACACCCATACGTTACACCCGTTTATAGGGCGGACCCATTCATACATCCACAGATCATAGTTTTGACCTGAATCAGAGAACGATTGATCTCCAATCCAGTACCCCCAGAGGTTTTGATTTGTTATGGGAACATGGAGGACTTTGCGACTCGATAGATTTAACGTGCATCAGTCACCATTTACTACACTGGGAGTTTTCGTGGGTTCGAACCCACGAACTCTGGTACATCTCTGTGGGTAACGTTAAGAGAGTATTAATTCTGGCATTTCTTAGGTCTATGGGAAATAGATCCAATTGCCCTCCATTAAAAAATTCTTATCAATACAATGATTTCAACGCATAAACTTCGTGATCACGTCGTAATTTTTTTTTTAGTAACGGCAGGCACTTAACTTTCGTTCTTAGCCTTAGAAGATGCCGGAAGTGTTGCTCATTTATCGTTACCCAGTGGGCACCTGTGAACCAAAGTCACGGAGACGAGCAACATTACCTACGCCACACTGCCACAAATACCCGTTCATAGGGTGGGCCACTCACGTCGTAATGTGATGGGCCATTTTCTTTTAAATAAAAAAAAGTGCTCCATCCTGTACGAAATAAAGCACCGTTTGTTTAAGCAAAATAATATAATACGAACCAAAAGACAAGAAAATAATGTTCATTTGTTGTACAGTGTAATTAAATTCCATGTCACACTCTATGTGTTAATGAATATCGATTAATCGGCGATTTATAAAATAATCTTTACATATTCTTTCAGATGAACATGTTGAAACTAGTTTGCTAAACAGCATTATTAAAGAGTTTAAACCGAAGACTCAAGACAAACCAGTACAAGCATATCCCGAATCATTTGAAACGCCACCTTCTTGGCTCGTAGAATTACGATTTCAAGTGAACTGCTTGTTCGGAAAAATGTTGAATACGATCAACTTCATTGAACATTGTGCGATACCGAACCTGAAATCTATTCCTGAAAATGATCAAGAAGCTGGTAACCTTAAGAAAATTTATGACTGTTGGGACGATAAAAATAATATTTCACTCGGGTAATTAATTCTTTATTATTATTATTAAAAACAATATTGAATTAATCTAGGCAAAATAATTTCGTTCATATAAAAATGATTTATTTTTAAATTGTTAAAAGAATTTAGTTTCATTATAGTGGCAAATATTTAAAAATTTTGTGTCATGAATCTACTAATAAAGGAATAAATTAGAGAAAGTATAAACATGAATTCGGCATGATTTTTGGAGCTTCAATAATGAGAGAACTTAACTTTATCATTTACACATTTGTATGAATTGTAGCTATTTGCTCAAGAATGTTTTTAATGTAAAATTAAAGTGAAAAACAGGTTTTTTTTAGAAAACATACAACCCAGCTCGATGTGTGTCAAGAACGTATTGATGTTTCTAGTATTTCCTATTTAGTTCCTATTATTCCTATTGATTCCCATTTAGTTTTGTACTTTTTAGCATAATGTTTATACTCACATTGTTAACAGTTTATGAATCACTTTACCAACTTGCTACTTGCTGGATACAAAAAGTCTCCCCACGAAAGACTATAAACTGTAAGCAATGGTTGAGTGAGTGATTAAACCTCATTTCTCTACTAAGAACCTTTTCTACGCCGTTTATTACCTTGAGGAAAAGAAACAATTATTGTAACATTCGATATTGTAATCGAAGCATACTACGTCGAACATATTGGGTGAAGTTGATGGCGCGGTTACGTCTTTTCAACTAACACTAGTCGGCAAAATGGAGTTCACAAGCCACAAGATAATTTTATAATTTGAAAAGGGCTTGCATTTAGATTAAGTACTACGAATGAGGCTTAGGAGGAGAGTTTACGAAACTCTGTTCTATATACTCATTGTAAATAAAATAGGTGCGTCAAAGCTTTGTGATTTCCCCATTCTCCACTCCGTTTCAATGATTCCGGCAAATTTTGTTTTTCCCTCACGGTAGTTCGTTTCAATAGGAAATCGGAATAAACTGATATTAAAGTGTAGGGAAGGCGTGGGGAAAAAAACAATGTATGCCGAAACCATGGTAATGGAGTGGGGGAAAGTGTGGAGAGGGTGGAAATCGCGCATATTTATAACGGAAATGTGTTAGACAAGCAGCATTCAGAGAATGAACCTATCGTCCCGAGATTAAAAATTCGTACACACTTGAAAAAATGCTTAAAAATTGGAATGAGGAGTGATTTTGTTTAAAGGTTTGTGATAACGATTGCGATGAAATATACGAGTTCATAATAAAATGAAGCAATTTTTAAAAAAAAGTCAGTTTATTATGAATTGAAATTAATTTCGCACCAATTTAAGAAAGATCTGTCTGTTTTTCACTGTAAGGAATTATTTTTAGTTAGTTCATGAAATTTATTCTTGTCAATTGAAGGAAGTTATTTCTTATCAAAATATTCTTTCTTAGGTCAGTAGACAATGAACAGTTATCGAAACAATTTGATGAAAACCCAGTTTCCAAAAAAGATATAGGGGAACGCTTAACAGAAATGCTTGATATTATCACAAAAGTTAAATCTTTAGTGCCAGTAGTAGAAGAGGAAGAAGATGTAATGCAAACCAACAAAAATGTTCTAAGCAATAAACTAACAAAAAACTACAAATTAGCAGCGAATCTGGAGGAATATGGAGACGTAGATGCACACCCTTTTCAGATTTACGAGACAACTAAATCTCCCAATTTAAAAACAAATAATTATTTTAGGAAAAACAGTTCTGATTCCCTCAGAACTTCCTCGTCGGAACCCAAAAAGTTCAGATTAATCACGAATTTCATCAATACAGACGAAGATGTCCTATCAGAAATGAGTACGGTGTATTACGATTGCAAATCTTGCAGGGATTCNTGGGCACCTGAGGCATTTTCCCACTCATCTCTAATTTTTGAACTTTGTAGTATTTCGATAAAGTAGTGGAATGCAAATGAAGTAAAGGAGTATTCATGTGAATAGATGATCATTGAGTTCTGACTGTGTAGCAAAGACCATACGTGCTGACTGTTGTCTGCAGATAAGACCATAATGTAAAAATGTGAGGTATAACTTGAGCTAAGCTGGTATAGGAAAAATGAGGCTTATATGTTTTTGATGCCGGGAATATGATGCATCACTGCAATGTAATGCTGCTGTTGGTCTGATGTTCTTGCTTTCAGTTAAATTTTAATATAGGAATATTTAGTTGAAATTTGCTGCGGAGTAACTTTTTCATTGAATTTGATATTTAATTTAGCTATATGTTTGTCTATTGCATCTAATTTGAGGTAGTGGTGCAATGTATCGTTTCTTACAAACCAACAGGGTTTTGCTATCGTCCTTAGTATTTTATTCTGGCAGATTATTAATTTGATTAGCTGAGTTTGTGTTATATTTGTCAAGACTTTTGAGGCATATGTAAGGATGATCATATCTGTCAATAACTACGGATTGCTCGAGGTATTTCAATTTTAAAGTGGTAATAAATATTTGAAATCTTTGGATTTTGGATCTGAAATCTTTGGAAGGATTTTGACAACCACTAAATGCAAATAAACCGATCTTATGCATGAGAGCGAGTTGCAAGGATGCCATCTTGCTCCGGGCAGTAGATAAATATTCTCGATTTTACCCCTTGTGGACGGGTGATTCATAAAAGCATTCTTACAAAATTAGAGTCAGGATGTAAATAAATAAGAAACGGTAGCTTAAATGTCGGCGTTGCTAATTTGACAGACTTACTTTGCTTTTACTTCAATTATTGTTAGTTTAATCATATATATAATCAATGTTAGTTCAAATTATAACTAAATAAAATTTTTTTGAACTAAAGTAATGGTGAATTAAATAAATCAAACAATTATAACCCCGCCCACAAGTAAACTGCTAAAGAACTACTTTGGTTACCAGTTTAATCTTCTTACCCTGATTGATACGCCTTTATGCTGGCACGTATTTGTAACAGTCGGCGCGAAAGGGTTAACAGGGCTAAAATATTTCTCCGCTTTCTGTAAAAACGTATTCTGGTAGTAGCCAAATATACATGTACACATGTATGTTTTAATGTATTATTTTTAATTTATCTAAATACTTATTTTCCACACCACTACAAGTAAACGATTTAAGAGTTCATATGCAACGGCACCAAGTCTCAGCTCTCTCCAGGTGAAACTTTTAACCCTTTCGCGCCGACTGTCACAAATACGTGACAGCATAAAACCGTATCTATCAGGGTGAAAAGATAAAACTGGTAATCAAAGTATTTCTTTAGCAGTTTATTTGTGGGCGGAGTTATAATTTTTTGATTTATTTAATTCACCATTACTTTGTTCAAAATAAAACTATTTAGTTATACTTTGAATTAACATTGATTATATATATGATTAAACTAACAATAATTAAAATAAAAGCAAAGTATGTCCGTCAAATTAGTAACGACTGCATTTAAGTTACCGTTTTTTATTTAATTGCAACTTGATTCTGATTTTGTACGAATGCTTTTCTGAATCACCCGTCCCCAAGGGGTTAATCGTCTATAGTTTTTATGACATCCGAGTTTGCAATCTTGTTTCAATGATTATCATTCCAAATTACAAATTTAGATATCAATCAAAATTTAAGAATGAAAATTTAAACTTACAGCTAAAAAGTCTATAATTTTAAAAAAAGAATCATTTTCTTAAGTGCAAAATTTCTTCAGCTGCATCTTCAAATTAAGATTACTAGACTTATTCCTGTATTTGAGAGACATTCGACTTTACCTTTCAGAATAGTATGGAAGACGATGATGACGATATTGTTGTAGAGATTTCTAATTCAAGCGCATCCGATGAAAACGTATCGATTATTGAAGGTTTTGTGTTCCCAAAACAGCGCATTAACAGCGAATCATTAGTTCCAGATTTCGGACCAAGTAAGGCACACTTTTTATTTTTGTGATACAAAACAACTATAACCTTTATTGTTAGAATTTAATGTTATTTAATTTAAAGTATTGAGCATATACTTTGAGTATTTTGAATCTAACTACCCTAGTTTCTTTAGAAAAAAAACTTTTTTTTTGAAGGGTATCTTTAGCAGTACAATGGTTTCAGCAGCAACCACACATTTCATAAGTAGTCTGCGCAGATTCGTTCGAAAACGCAAACCAGTTGTGCGCATGAACCCAAATTCTATTTTAGAAGAGAAATTTATTATGTATATTTGAGAATTGAATCTGTAATGGTTGACAAGTAAATAAGACAAACCAATCATATTCATAAATTAAACAAATTTTTAGGCATATATTTGGTGTCACTTTTAATTTTTAATAGATTTTCTATTAAATGGCTTTTTCGTAAACTGGTGTACCTTCATAGTGATCTTTTCGAACTTAAAAAACCGTGTTAACTTAAATTATGTTAATGTTAACCAACTTAAAAAACCTTCAGTTGTAGGAGGCGTTCGATCACGTCCCAATGTGATTGGCCATTTTGTTTTTAATAAAAAAAAAGTGCTGTTTGTGCAAAATAATATAATACGAACCAAAAAACAAGAAAATAATGTTAATTTGTTGTACAGTATAATTAAATTCCATATCACACTTTATGTGTTAATGAGTATCGATTAATCGACGTATTATAAAATAAACTTTTCACATTCTTTCAGATGAACACGTTGAAACTAGTTTGCTAAACAGCATTATTAAAGAGTTTAAACCGATGACTCAAGACAAACCAGTACAAGCATATCCCGAATCATTTGAAACGCCACCTTCTTGGCTCGTAGAATTACGATTTCAAGTGAACTGCTTGTTCGGAAAAATGCTGAATACAATCAACTTCATTGAACATTGTGCGATAACGAACCTGAAATCTGTTCCTGAAAATGATCAAGAAGCTGATAACCTTAAGCAAATCTATGACTGTTGTGACGATGAAAATAATATTTCACTCGGGTAATTGATTTTTTTTTATTATGTTAAAAACAATATTGATCTAGGCAAAATAATTCCTCTTATGCAAAAAGGATTTATTTTTAAATTGTTAATAAAATTTAGTTACAAATATTTCAATTTTACTTCTTGAATCTGCCTATAAAGGAATAATTTAGAGAAAGTATAAACGTGAATTCGACATGATTTTTGGAGCTTCAATAAAGAGAGAACTTACTTTATCATTTACACATTTGTATGAACTGTATCTATTTGCGTAAGAATGTTTTTTTAATATAAAATTAATAGTGAACAAATAGGGTTTTTTTAGAAAACATACAACCCATCTCGATGTGTGTTAAGAATGTATCGAAGTTCAATGTTTCCTATTTAGCTTTTTAATATAAGGTTTGTACTCATAGTTAACAGTTTATAAATCACTTTACAAACTTGGTACTACAGTCAACCTCGCTTAAAGGAATACCATCGGTTCCAGCCAAAGCTATGCTATTAAGCGGGTTATTCGATTAAAAGGGGAGTGCAATATTCAATCTTAAATTCTAAATTTTTGCGAAATTTAACTTTTTAATGGTATTTAATGCTTAGTATAACGTTTTGATTAAATAAACGCAGTTTTATGATCAATAAACAATTATAATTAAAACTATCTGCGTTAGTATTATAAAATACAAATGTCATTTAAAGTTACATAAAACTAAATTAATGTTAATGAAAAGTATAATATAGGTACTAAAATACTATTTAAAGACTGTGTTTATACTCGTCTAATTCCTCAATTTATCAAAATTAGATTTTCCCTTTCAGTTTGTACTAAGGCTTTCATGACTTGCGAATTCCTTTCAAATACATTCAGAAGTTATTATTTTTATTTTTACTTATTTATTTTTTTAATTTTCGAAACTAGAGAAATTCCAATTTAATGCGCTATTTTAGTTTGGAATTTTTTGAAATTTTCTGTTTCCAAGATTTATTAATTTTCTTTTTTTTCGATTAATTCAAATCATTCCTCTTTGAGCTCAACTTGCAACCATCTTAGATTTATTCACTAGAGCAATGATTATTCTACTTAAGAGAAAGACACACTAGTGTGTTAGGTTTTGTAACCTTTTTCTTATCAAAGTTAATAATGCACCAGGCGGACACCACAGGTCTTGACCACAAAACAAATCTCTCTCTACCTTTTTTACATTCTAAATGTTGTGTGAAGTAATTTAGAGAAAGGTAAAAAAAAAAAAAAAAAAACTTGTTTACTTCAATGTATAACTGGCAGCAAGATTTGATGAATTTTTCAACTTTACCACCTGTTTAAACCAACTAAGAAACAGGATGTCCCTATTGAAAAGACCACCTATTTACTTAACTGAAAAACGGAAATTCCATTTTAGCTGGTAAAAAATTTCTCAATTTTTTTTTAATTGCAATACCTTCTCTTTATGCAATTAGGCGGGGACAAAAAAACAACAAATATTTTTTTAAACGGGGAAGTTTAAAATTAGTTTCATATAAAATGATTTGGTTCCATTAAATTTCATTCGTATAAGCGGGTTATTCGATTATCCGACAGGCAATTAAGTGGGGACGACTGTCGCTGAATGCAAAAAGCCTCCCCGCCGAAACCTGTAAGCTGTAAGCAACGGTTGAGTGAGGGATTCTTAAGTACTTAAACCTCAAGTACTTAAGTACCGGAAGTACTTAAATCGCATTGCTCTACTAAGAAACATTTTCTAAGCGGGTTATTACCTTAAGGACAAGAGCTACTATTTCTAATATTCGATAGTGTCTATATATTCCATAATTATAATATTCGATATTTCAAAGCAAACTGCTCCTAACATATTGTGTCTAGTCGAAGGAACAGTCAAGCTCTTTCAACTAAAGGCCTGGTTTCTTAGGACAGGACGCCGTAAGCTGGAAATCATCGTTAACCTCTGATTGGTCCATTTGTGAGTTTGATAGTATACGTCATCGAACGCTCATCTTGAACTACAATTGCCGTATATATATATATATGTTGGATTACAANAGATAATTTTATAATTTGAAAAGGGCTTGCATTTAGATTAAGTACTACGAATGAGGCTTAGGAGGAGAGTTTACGAAACTCTGTTCTATATACTCATTGTAAATAAAATAGGTGCGTCAAAGCTTTGTGATTTCCCCATTCTCCACTCCGTTTCAATGATTCCGGCAAATTTTGTTTTTCCCTCACGGTAGTTCGTTTCAATAGGAAATCGGAATAAACTGATATTAAAGTGTAGGGAAGGCGTGGGGAAAAAAACAATGTATGCCGAAACCATGGTAATGGAGTGGGGGAAAGTGTGGAGAGGGTGGAAATCGCGCATATTTATAACGGAAATGTGTTAGACAAGCAGCATTCAGAGAATGAACCTATCGTCCCGAGATTAAAAATTCGTACACACTTGAAAAAATGCTTAAAAATTGGAATGAGGAGTGATTTTGTTTAAAGGTTTGTGATAACGATTGCGATGAAATATACGAGTTCATAATAAAATGAAGCAATTTTTAAAAAAAAGTCAGTTTATTATGAATTGAAATTAATTTCGCACCAATTTAAGAAAGATCTGTCTGTTTTTCACTGTAAGGAATTATTTTTAGTTAGTTCATGAAATTTATTCTTGTCAATTGAAGGAAGTTATTTCTTATCAAAATATTCTTTCTTAGGTCAGTAGACAATGAACAGTTATCGAAACAATTTGATGAAAACCCAGTTTCCAAAAAAGATATAGGGCAGCGATTAACAGAAATGCTTGATATTATCACAAAAGTTAAATCTTTAGTGCCAGTAGTAGAAGAAGAAGAAGATGTAATGCAAACCAACAAAAATGTTATAAGCAATAAACTAACAAAAAACTACAAATCAACAACGAATCTGGAGGAATATGGAGACGTAGATGCACACCCTTTTCAGATTTACGAGACAACCAAATCTCCCAAGCTAAAAACAAATAGTTATTTGAAGAAAAACAGTTCTGATTCCCTCAGAATTTCCTCACTGGAACCTAAAAATTTCAAATTAATCACGAATTTCATCAATACAGACGAAGATGTCCTATCAGAAATGAGTACGGTGTATTACGATTGCAAATCTTGCAGGGATTCATCAAAATGCTCTGTGGATACTCTGTCTTCAAAAAGTATTCCAAAAACTAATTCCCCCCATTGCAGCCCACGTGTGTTAAGAAATGATAAATTTACTGTTCCAAAGTTGAGAAATAATTTTACTGAGAATGATCCGATTACTCCGGCTCAAGCAGCAACTAGAGTAGTTTCATCTACATTTGATTATGAGCCGATGCAATCAGAGCTTCAGTTGGGATTACTGAGCAATAAACCGATAAAGTTCAGCTACGATGTTGTTTTACCCGACAAAACCTGCCATCAGATCCACGAAGAAAGAAAAGCATATTTTCCCAAATTAGACACAAACCATAAAAGTGAGCACTTGGATAAAGAAACCACTATTCCTAACGCTCGGTACTGTGACCTTAAGGCTGATAAGGAAAGAGTTTGCGACAGTCACTCTCCTTCAGCTAGCCAAAGTTGTAAAACTAAGCGTGACGACGAACATTCTAAAGGTGACGATTTTGACATGCCACAATACATTACTGCTATTAAACGAGTACGTGACAGAAAACCCCCAACAAAAAGGGAAACTGATTTTGCTGAGGGCAAACCGAAGAACGTTAAGTTCGATTTTATGGAATATTATACAAAAGTACTTGAATTACGGATAAAATACGACAAACTAAAACGAAACAACCACTCTTTAAAAGGAAATGAAGGTAACAGGGAACACTGTAAAGCGCAAAAACAGAGCAAAGCATCTCCCGAAAACGTGCAAATACAACAAGCTGAATGGCAGGATATGTCGCTCAAAGAAATTAAAGATCCTTCTGAGAAAATAAAAAGCATGGATACAACGAACCAACATGGCAACTCAGGTATGAACCTCGACACCGAGATAGCAACTCCGAAAAAATTCTCACCTAAACTCGTATCTGATAGTTTTATCGGTCAGTTTCAACAAAATCGGAAAACTCACGTGGTAAATTCTGCACCACGTTGTTCATTGCGCTCCCACCAAAGCAGTGGAAGTAAAAACATTGGACTTTTTTCTCATTCGTCGAATGAGAAGGATGCTGAATCTCGGAATAAGACCAAAAAAGTACCAAACGCTGATTGGCAGGACAAGTTGTACAAAGAAATTGAAGAGTATTTTGAGAAAATGAAAAGCACAGAAAAAGCGAGCCATCATGGTGCTTCGGGTGCAAATTTCGCTGCCACTTCTACACCACATTATACAGTGCAATCTCGGCAAAGCGTTGAAGCTACAGAGACTGAATCTTATAATGACATCAAAAAAGAAACGCCAACTCGTGCACGACAGAGCTTTAAAAACATACTTCATTTCGTTAGTCCTTTTCGCTTGTTCAAAAGTAATAAATAAAATTAACAAAACAACAAAATAAATAAATATGTTCTTTTTATGAGTAACTATGATACATTACTCCTTCGTGCACATCTTCGAGCTAGTATTGTATAATATATGTGTGCTATTGCTAAAAAAAGGCGAGTTCCATGACCTATATTTGGTATACGGTAGCATAGCACCCTTTGTGTTTAAAATTTCTACCACCATTTTAGAAAGAATCAAAAAGAAATCTAAATAACTACTTCTGAACTGACTTTTTATTCTTATAAAAATACAATGTTACTCTAAATAAAAGTTTAACGTAAAACTAACTATTCAACACTACTTAAATTGTTACTTAAGATAACCTAACAGAATGAGTCTAAATAAATACTTAGCGTATAACTAATTATTTAGTACTACTCAAACTATTACTTAAGATAACCTAACAAAATGAATCTAAATAAAAGCTTAACGTAAAACTAACTATTCAACACTACTCAAATTATTACTTAAGATAACCTAACAAAATGAATCTAAATAAATACTTAGCGTATTACTAATTATTTAGTACTACTTAAATTATTACTTAAGATAACCTAACAAAATGAGTCTAAATAAATACTTAGCGTACAACTAATTATTTAGTACTACTTAAAGTATTACTTAAGATAACCTAACAAAATAAATATAAATTAATACTTAGCGTACAACTAATTATTTAGTACTACTTAAATTATTACTTATGATAACCAGAATTATAACTTTAGTGTTACTAATGGGATGCCTGTACCTGCAAGTGACGTAGAGTGGTTATCTCGTTCTTGATTGGTTGTTGAAACGGGGCACTTGTTTGCGTAAGCAACTGTTCTTTCCATTCTATTTAAAGTAAGCCAAGCCTCTCAAGTATCAATTCTCTTAAGTTACACATTCTATATTCTTACACAAAGGTTCTTTCACAGTTATTTCAATTCTTTCACCATATATTTCTCACTTAACACAAAGACAGGCACGAAGCCACGTATACCTTAAACAAACTAATTATGCATCGAAGTTGCCAGGTTCACAAAACAATAATATGTCACGGTTATACAATAAAATACATAAACAAATAATAAATCTAAGTTAAGTAGAAGATGCGGACGAGAAAGAATTATATTTCAACTAATTCGATGTGCGATTCGGCGCTGTGTTTAATTAACTTCACATTAATTAACATTCTAACTTATGTGAAAAAACTTAGCACAACTTTAACAAGTAATTTTGCTTATAAAATATCAGCTGGAGCTGAAGTCATAGGTCACAAGCGTGGGTATCGGTGATCTTCTTGAAGTGCCAATTAGATAGAGCCCAATTTAGATAGAGAAATATCTGAGCCTTTGGTGCCACGTGAGAGAAATAAATATATAGTAGTTCGTGTGTTATCGGTTTCACGCTACTGAAGAAAAGGGTTATATTTTCCCCTAGAAACATTCAGTATAACCCCTTAGGAAAATTTGCCACAGAGAAACCTATGGTAATCTATGGCAACCAATGGTTACCGTGGAAATTTATATAGCAAAATACCATACGCCTATGGTAACTATAGAGATCTGTATGGCATTTATATGGCACAACGCCATAAGCCTATGGCAACCGTTGAAATTTGTATGGCAGCTTACCATAGGCCTATGGCAACCACAAAAATTTGTATGGCAGTATACCATAGGCCTATGGCAACCACAAAAATTTGTATGGCAGTATACCATAGGCCTATGGTAACCATAGAGATCTGTATGGCAATCTATATAGCACGACACCATTGGCTTATGGCAACCATAGAAAATTGTATGGCAGGATACCATAGGTCTATGGTAACCATAAGGATTTGCATAGCATTTATATGGCAAGACATCATAAACCCATGGTAAACATAAATATCTGTATATTATTTACATGGCAAAACAATTCTAGAATTTTTTGTACAAAAAATTCTAGTAGTAAGAGAGTTAAACAAATCCAACCCTACTAATTACAAAAAAAATTTTTATTTCTTAAACACACAAAACATACATTTTAACATTTGGTTCAATTAAAAAGATTTAGGATAATACAGTGAAAAGCCACTTATTTTTTTAGAGATGAAATAATCTGTTCCTTAATACTTTTTTTTAGATAGACTCGTTGCAAGTTTCACAATTTAATCTAGATTATAATTTTAATTCTGATTTAATCTAGATTATACAGACAAATATTTTTGCCTTCATCGAAATCTTTAAAAAAAAAACTTTTTTTCTTGAAAATTTAAAAATGTGGCTTATCCGTATATTGTCTCAAATCTTTCAAACCGATATAAAATATCATTCAAAAATTGAAGTTAACAATATCAATCAGGTTCAATTCTGTTTCAAACATATGCAATTTATTACGAATTAAGTAATCTTAACGCTAGAAATTTGAACTAACAGAGTGTATATAATTAAAATTGAACAATCTTCATGAACAATTCTTCAACAGTCGCATTTGCCATTAAACTATGTATTCATTCTTCTTTTAATAAATGGGATTTAAAGAGATTGTGAGTACCACTACATTTAGAATTGTTATATGCATATATTGATGACCTGTTTATACAAAAATATGTCATTTGCAGATATTTCTGCAATTTTCATGCAGCCGGAGCATTTGATGCCCTGGAAAAAAGAAAAATTGCTGGTAGTAAAATCAGTACCTTTTTCAACGTCTAGATTCTGAATTGAACTGATTATGCTAGTGGGGCTGCGAAGCTGCCCTTTATGCATCTGAATTATTTAGCATTGTGTGAGTTCTTTGTGGCTAGCAGGCAGTGTGTTAGCTATTAGGGGGATCTAGATTATGCATTCGACAACAATCTAGTATACACCTTATAACTATTAGGAAGCGTTGTCAGCCAGAACTCTTTATTTCTACCGAAAACCTAAATGGAGAAATTGAANGTTTTAAAACGTTCTGAATTCTATGCATATTTCTTTTAATTTATTATTAAAAATTAATGCGGGAAATAATTCTGTTTCAAACATATGCAATTTATGATGTTAAACTACGAATTAAGTAATCTTAACGCTAGAAATTTGGACTAACAGAGTGTATAAAATTAAAATTGAACAATCCTCATGAATAATCCTTCAACAGTCGCATTTGCCATTAAACTATGTATTCCTTCTTCTTTTAATAAATGCGATTTAAAGAGATTGTGACTACCACTGCATTTAGAATTGTTATAATGCATATATAGAAGACTTGTTTACTCTAGAAATGCGGTATGAAAAATTTTTGTGGATTTTCATGCAACCGGAGCATTTAATGTCCTGGAAAAAAAAGAAAGAAACTGGTAGTAAAATTACACCTTTTAACAACTAGATTATGAATTGATCTGAGCTAGTTGGGCTGCGACGCTATCCGTTGTGAATTATTTAGCATTGTGTTAGCTATTAGGGGGATCTAGATTATNTCGTTTTGTTTTGAGTGATAGTTTTGAATTATAGTTTAATATTGGTTTCAGAGATCTATAGGCTCCTTGCGCTTTGCTAAGAATATTTTCAATATGGGTATTCCAGTTTAAAGAACTAGTAAGAGGGACGCCTAGGTAGGTGGCCTTTCGAACTAGTTATAAGGTATATACCTTATAACTATTCTAGTATACACCTTATAACTATTAGGAAGTGTTGGTAGACAGAGCTCTTTATTTCTACCGAAAACCTAAATGGCTTTTACTACCAATTTTTTACTCTTTTTTTTCTAGGGCAAAATTAGCCCTGCCTGAAATATCTGCTTATAATGTTCGCTCAAATAACTATTTCACGACAAATAGGAAAATACTATTTTGGAAATCGTTACAGTTGGCAGGTATGAGCCCATGTTAGATTTTTTCCTAACTGTGCCCAGCTAGATTTACGACAAAAGTAGTAGCATACATTTTTTTCACACATTACCCACTGCTTTAAATTTGAGAATACTGACTTTATATTCAAATCTAAATATTTATATTATACGCGTAATCTATTAAACAAAAACATCTTCTTTTCATAAAAATTGCGAATAAAAAAATAATTTAGCTGCACCTTTTTTTTTAAGAAAAAAAAACTCTATTAACATAGAAGCTCAAAGCTCCATTAATTACTAATTGAGACTTAACCTATGTTATACTCCCGCACCACCCTTTCCATCCTCCAATTTTAATATCTTAGATGAAGGAGCAGACATCCCCTAAGGCAGTGTTTCCCAAAGTGTGGTACGCGCACCCCCAGGGGTACGGGAACAGTTTAGCGGGGGTACGCATTCTTATGCAAAATATCTTGCATCAAACGAAAATTTCATAAATTTTTATTTAAAAACAAAGCCAGCCATAAAAATTTACGATTACCTATTTTTCTTTTGCCATTTTTTGCAGAGTTAACAGTTAATAATTATTGGTGTCAACAGTCAGTTGTGATTTTTAAGTTTTGCGAAATTTTTTTATAGTAAAGGTTTGTTATAAATTCTATTTATTTTGATTATTTTAATAAAATATAATTTTTATCCTTAACGTAGAAGTTTTTATCAAAATTTAAGAATTTTTTTTACCGAAAAAGAAAAGTAAACATATTTTTAAAAATATACATTCTTTTTTTTATTAGTGGTACACAGCGTAACGAAAAATTTAGAAAGGGTACACAAAAGTCATAAGTTTGAGAATCACTGCCCTAAGGACAGGCACTCAGAAAGCACTATATCAGTCAGTCAGCTCAATTAATACGAAATTTATGAAGTTTAAAAAAATTTCTTAGTGGTAGCAAAGGTTATGTATAAATATTTTAATAAAAATCAGATTGGAAAATGGAGCAATTTTCATTATTGAGACACATGTTGTAATTTTTAAAAAAATCCACGCTTATTTTAAAAACATTTGTTTTAGTACTACTGTGGTAAAGTTTTTAGAAATCCAAAATATTGGAGTGAATGCTAATGAATTATTTTTTCACTGAGATCTACTTTCCATGAATCTTTCTCTTTACGAGCTAAATGCTACTTTATTAAAAATACAATTGAAAGTAAACAAAAATTGGAAAATAAACATACATACAAATAAATTTTCATTTTCCACAAATACAATCAAAAAGTTAAGGATATGTGATTGTTTAAAAGGCATATTTTTACTTCATTGTTACAAATAATAAATGCGAAATATGAAAAAGAAGCATGGTTAGATACATGATAGATATGGCTTATTTCAACCACTTCTGTCTCTGGTTACGATTATTACAGTTTCCATCAATATGAAGAAGAAAAATATTCAACCAATGCAAAAGTTTTCTCTTCTGATAACCAATATTTGAATTATTAAATATGAGTTAAAAAGTGGATTAATTCTTGACTTGTACGTTAAACATAATGAAAGTTAATTACAGTTACTTTTTTATGGTTCACTCTTTAATTGTCTAGCTATTATGCCAAATTCGTTAAAAATCTGTTTGATGAGCATGGACCAATTGAATTGAGTTATTTTTTGGCATTTAAAAGTTAGAAAAAAAAGATTGCATGCTTCAGATAAAGTTCTTGTAGAGAAAGTGATGCTAATGAGTTGGAACTTGAATTGTTCTTAATACCCAATCTCATGTGTGAAAAGTTAGATTAAAAAGAACACTTCTTGATAATTTCTCTTACAGCAACTTGATTGTCCAAACGATCGTTCTTGGTAATACTGAAAGGGGAAAAAATCAAGTAAATGAATATTAAATATGTAGATAAACACATACACTAATTATTAAAAATAAGAATAAATCAAATGTTTAATGATAATGTTTTGTTATATCCACGTAATTAAGCTTCAAATTCGGAATATATGAAGGTTTTCATGCATAATATCAATGTTTCTATGCATTTGATGTATAATATGGTTTTTTAATAGTTGATAATAAAAATCTTTTACATCACTGGAAAATGGCTAGATGAATATTAATTTACTTTTTCTTTGCTATTTCGTCGAATAATGATATATCAGCATTGAGTATATGAGACTAAGGTATATAAGTTCAACAAAATGTTTATATTTTAAAAGGTTTCTAATGTAAAAAATTTCATTTCACGTAAATCAAGACTGTACAAGTAAAACTATAATAAATCAATACTATGATAAATCAATACTAAATGCAAAGAACAAATATTAATTTTTAAATTTTTAAAACTACAAGTCTCTTTCTTTTTGAAAAAATTGCATAGCACCGCTGACTCTATCTTCCAATCAAACTTTTTTCTAAAAAATCCTGAACACTTTAAATTCAGAACTGAATTTAAAGTGCTACGACTGATATTCGTCTTATTACGACTAATATTCGTCTGAACTGTTGAAATTGTTATAGTCTTGTTTTCAGAGAAGAGGTACCTATGTAAATCATCACAGGCAATAGTCTTGTTTTGATTAGACTATAGTAGAGGTGCCCTCGAAGTATCGCCAAGCCAGTCGCCAGGATGAACGATGTTGTTTCATTCATGGCAAACCAAGCTCGAAAAGGGTAAGTAGATATTTCTTTTTTTACTCCACGAATTAGATAACATGCATTTCCTTTTTTTACGTGATTCCCTTGTTTTATTTTGACGTAAAATACATAAATATTTAGATTATGATATTTTTTGTGCCATTTTAATTCGATACCTTCAAATGGCGTCATCATAGGTGAATTGTAGTATTTATTGATAGAGAAGCTAATCACGTTTGACACACACGCGTAACATCACTCACAGGTATCCAATTAAAACCGATTTAAATCACATGTTCAGACATAATCACTTCACTTCTTCTCGAGTTGCACGTTATCCAATTGGCAAGGAATAGCAGATTAACGCAATTGAAGCTAAAAAATTCCAAGTTTCGCCAAGGAGTACTTCTAAATATATTTTTATCATTATATTTAATGAAAAAAATATATAAAACTACTTGATTTTCATTTAAATAAATGTCATTTTCTTAAATGTTCTGGATCATAAATTAAAATACTTGGTAGAGAGGCCAAAAGTTTAATTCACATTAACTTTTTTAAAGAATTAACATTTTTCTAACACCTACCATTCAAAGGATACAAGCATATCTCTGTTTAAAAATTATACTTACCTGTAATTATTGACAAATGACATCCAGAAATCAAACTCATAGTAATACAAGGTATATTTTATTACAACCAATTAAATTTATTTAATTGAGTTTAACAGAAAATATAAATAGTAACTCCTTTTAGCCATTTGAATTTGTGTAAAGATTTTTTTAAATATTGAGACCTGTGATAAATTGTTTTAAAGTTTTATTGCAAAAAAAAAATCATACAAAAAGACTTGAAAAAAAACAACAATTTCTGGGGAATGGTTTTTGCCTCACGAAAATCATTCTACATAAACTTCGTATTTAATATTGTCTTACGAAAATCAGTCCAAAGGGTTAAGATCTGGAGAATAGGGTGACTTTGACGATCAATATCCACTCAAAAAGATTTCATTTCCAATTCTGAGTTTACGACTATCAATATTAAACTCAGTAGTAATATAATTTTGAACTCAACCCAGCAGACAAGGATACTTCTGATCAACATCGATACAAACTATCCTTTGCGGAGGACTTTTTGATGGAACTAACCAGCATTTGCGTTGCATTGAGAGGAAAACTACGAAAGCCTCTTATGGTTAGCTCGATGGCAAGGGAATTCTACTTCAAGATCCATGTAGCACTGAGGATATTTAACGTTGCCATTGTGGTAGGTGCGAACTAGGAGCGGAAGTTGTACCAACTAGCCACCGCTGGGATTTGAACCTAAGTCAGCTCATGGGGAGGCAAAAGCTATATCCCCTGAGCCACCGCTGCTCACTCAGAAAGATCGTAAGTTTGATCGTAAGTCTACATTATTTTATAAAAATGAATAAGATATTTAGAGAGCGATTACTGAAAAAAAAATTCAAAAGTTCTTTGCATTCCCCGCCCAGTCTTAACTGAATCTCGCCAACTGTTCTAAGGCTATCAACATCCTGCTCAAAATTAGTCTTCTTTTTGCTTTGTTTAGGATCCATTTTCTTCCTTATTTTTTAAAATGTTTATTGATTGCACCAAGCCTAAAGATACCTACATTAGTTTTCTTTTTTTCATTCTTTTTTTTTCTTTTGTGACGCGACCACTACCATTAATTGATCCAGAGTTTAAATCACTCGTTTCTTAAACAGTTTTAAAACTCAAATTTGCGTACTTAAAGTATTTTAGCTTTTTAGAAACTGTTTAAGGTATGTTTTGAGTGTTAAATGATAATATCAGGTCGACCGGGAAATTCGGTCTAAGAAAATACGCGTCCCATTATCCATTGATGCAAAAGGTGTCTTCATAAAAAAAATGGTTTTCATAAAGGTTAAAAAAAAGTTCTGAAACATGTTCAAATATGCTTAAGATTTTCCAATAAAAGAGACTGAAAAAATCTTCGTTTTGTAAAATGGAGTTTTGATTGTAAAAGAGAGTATGCTATCTAAGCTTCGTTGAATGAATGGTGAGCTTCTGAATTTAACTTATTTATCCCTAAATAACCCCTATTAACCCCTAAACCTTCTTTTTCTATCTTCAGTGCAACTAAACATCTCATATTGTATAAAGTTGGATTTATAAGACAGTTTTATTTCTTTGAAAAATATGTTTTATGTTAAAATAAACTGGAGTCACATGAATCGAATGAATAGATAGCAACTATCAAAAGAAAGTGCTCAACACAACTTCTAAAGACTGAAATAATCTTTAGTAAAATTTAGCATTGCCGAATTAGAAACAGAAAGCGATAACTGTTAGCCTTTATCAAAACAGTGGTGAAATCTCAAAAGCATCTCTTGATTTGATTGTTTTTTTTATCGAACCTTCAGTTATGTAAAGAAAAACTTAGATGGTATGGTAAAATATAAATTGAAAAAATAATATTACATCAACAAAAAAAAATATTATAAATTTTTGAAGAAAAATAACACTTTCGAGCAACTAATTTTAAATTGAGCAACTGTAATATAGAAGCGTTTTTATTTAGTTACTTCTATTACGTTTACCTTAATTTCAATTCTTTTTTTAAAAAAAAAAAAATTCAAAAGCGTAAACCTTTTAAAAATTTTGAGTTTACTTTAATGTCATTGTAAAATTTATTAACGAAAAAATATTTGATTTTTTTTAAAGAGATATTACGTTTTTTAAAGTAATAATAAAACTATTTTTGAAGATTTTTTCGCAATTTAAATTAATATATTCTTAAAAATTAGTGTATTAGTAAAGTGCTTCGTTACCTTATTTAGTGCAATCAATAGGGACTTAGCTTGATCTGCCTATATGCTCCGTACGTGAAAATTTGCTCCTCATGTCCAGTTAGAAGACCTTTAAAAAAATTCAACGTTTGTAATATGTTTAATAATTATCCGATAACATTTGAAAAATTTGCAAATAATAATAATAATATTGCACTAATAAGCATTTTCAAAATTCAACACATCCCTTTTTTCTGTAAGATATATATAGTTAAAGTGTAAAATAGTGATCATTTCGCAAAATATCTGAATGATGTAGAGTATATATGGCTGTTTGTAAATTTCAACGGAAGCAGTAGTCTTGATTCCTACGCTGTAAAAGTATCATGATCAAATTACGGTAAAAAGTACTGGCATTCTGAGTGCCGCATCCGTAAAATCCATTTTACCGTAAGCTTTTTACAGTAATTTTATTTAGTTACAGTTGTACAGTGATTTTACGGTAAAAATTACTGTATATCAGACTTTTTGCTCCTTAAAACTTTATGGTGAAATTAGATTTAACGGTAAAGAGTACTGGCATCCTGAGTACCAACACCTTTAACCGTAATTTAATATGGAATTTTTTACAGTGCAAGATTAATATTTTTGAGGAATAAAGTGTTTTGCATTTATATACAACATTAAAAGCAAGAATTGCCGTTGATTAAATAACTTAATAGCACTAAATACTTTCGTGATAATGTGTATCCGTAAACTTAAAATGTTCCAAATAATATTTTGATATACTTTCCTTGGCCCATATCCTGGAGGTAAGATCGGAAAATGTCATACTTTAATCTCAAAATTAAGGTCAATCAATCTGACAGGGCTTGTGAAATATTTTTCTTTGATAAGAAGGAACCAGACTGATCATTTCTCTTTCCGCGTTTTTAGATCTTTTAGCACCTTTTCATTTGAAATTTTTTTCCCCTGAAATTGCTGTAATTATGTATCCTACACTCTTTTTTAGGATGATATATGTTGTTTAACCATGTTGCAACTAACATCATATGCCGCTATTAAAAACAAAACTATTATTGGATGCAAATAGTAAAATGTTTTTATTATATTATAGGAATATATATATATATATATATATATTAATCTCATTAAAGTTTTATACTGTTTATATAATAATTGTTTGATATATAGAGAAAGAGGTGGATAGAGGTACCAAGTAGCTAAGGTTCGAGGACCTGTTCGAGCTAAATTGTTCGACCTAGAAACAATTTGATTTAACCAAGATATTCATTACTTAGTGGTATGCAATAAATCATTTTCGAAAAGTTGAAAATGTGCTACTATTGTTAGTAAATGTTTTTTTTCTTGTAGACTTTCAGCAACATGGCGTAATACTTGGCAGATTGCGCAAGCCGTCAGTCATCTTGTAATATTAAAAGATAGTTTCATAATCCTTTTTGCCATTGAGAGGCGCCAACCAGTCCCGATGGGGAAGTTCCGAATTTATAATTAACTCTTGACTTTATACCATAGAACAATTTAATTCTTATTCACATCCGTTTTGGCGATACTACGAGAAGGCAGCTCTCACCAAACATGTCACTGTTATATCCTTCCATCTTTTTATTTCTATAAAATGCTAAGTTTGATTGTTAAATCGTCATTATTTCATCTTATGCTGCACTAACTCCCACAAATAATGGGGGCTTGCGTCCGGAATGTGAACAACGACCTTTAACTATTTTTGAACTTTGAAATCCCGCGAAGGGGATTTTAGCCAACAAACTTCNTATATATATATATATTGAAACTGTATTGAAATAAAAAATTCATTCGAATGATTTGTGATAGTAATTTAATTACTTTTTAAAAACAAAATTTCAATTTTAATCGTAATTTGAATTGAATAAATTAAATAGTTTATAGTGTTTATATTAAAGTAATAACTATTATACCAAAACCTTGTTTTTTATTCTTACTTTTAGTCACTAAACGCAGTTAACATATTTAAATGGAAGATATAGTTTTAGAATAAATAAATATTGCCAAAAGTTAATTTCATTTGGTTTTAGGTTAAGATTCGTAAAAAATATATATAAGTAAGTAATAAATAATTCTCAATAATTTTTCAATGATCTTTCAAATAATTTTTGAAAAGTTTTCAGTCTTTTGATCATTTATACAGCATTAAAAAAGTAATGTTCCATAATCTTCAAGAAGGCAGAAAAAAAATTTGATATCCAAACTATTTTGTAAAAGTATATTAAAAAGGGAAGCTAATAATCCTTTGTCTTACTTCCTATTTTCACTACCTAATTTGAAATTGGAAAAAAAAAACTCGCAATCATGCTCTAAACTAATGTGGAATAATTGTAATAAAGCGAACACAAAAAGAATTTTGTTACATTAACCCTTTCGCGCCAACTGTCACAAATAAAAGCCAGCATAAAAGGTATCAATCAGGGTAAAAAGATAAAACTGGTAATCAAAGTATTTCTTTAGCAGTTTATTTGTAGGCTGAGTTATAATTGTTTGATTTATTTAATTCACCATCACTTTAGTTCAAAATAAAACTATTTAGTTATACTTTGAATCAACATTGGTTATATATATATGATTAAACTAACAGTAATTAAAGTACAGGCGAAGTAAATCTGTCAAATTATAGCAACGACTACATTTAAATTACCGTTTTTTATTTAATTACAACTTGATTCTGATTTTGTACGAATGCTTTTCTGAATCACCCGTCCCCAAGGGGTTAAACATATTGGTGAGACCATTTTCTGTCATTTCTCCATGACTAATGAAAAATGCCACACATTCGCTTCATTAAGCTCTTCATACATTAAATGTCACTTGTGTTACAGATTAAAATTCAATATGAAACAATAACGTTATATCAGCTAATCGATACCTTCATAGCTTAAGAACATTTCTAAATTCAAAATTAATTAAAAGACGAAAAAAAGAATGCTTTATAAAACAATCATTAGACTTTTCTTAACGTATGGATCCGAAACATGTTTTTTAACCAAATCACAACAGACCTGCTTGCTGTTTTTTGAGAGAAAAGCCTTGAAAAAAAATTTCGGTGATGTAAATGTGGATGGCTTATGGAGGCTATTAAGGACACTGATATCAACAAATATATCAAAATATGTCACATTTGTCAAATGAACGCTTCTTCCTTGACATTTAAGATCTTCAGTTACAAACATATGTGAACTAGAGTTAGATGTAGGCCTAAGATCAGATGGCTTGACTGTTTGGAGGAAAATTTTAAAATTCTAAGAATTACTAGCTAAAGAACAATCGCAAAGAAAAGAAACGATTGGAGGAAGGATTTGGCCCACAAATGGCTGTAGTGCCAATAGAAGAAGTGAAACAATAATCATCTACGAATGAAAAATTCGAAATGGTGAAAATTATTTGCTCATTTGTAAATGTTTTCTTGATTTTATTTCTTTTTATACATGAACTTCAGCACTAAGTTTGCACCCGAGGCTCTTTCAACGAATAAAACAACGAATTTAATAATTTAAAGTCCACACTGTGATGGAGTCAGTTCTGGGTTCGAATCTCGGGCAATGCATGGATATTCTTTCATTCTCGGTATTATCTGTCCTTACTGTGGGGTCAACTTTTGCCCACCTAATATGGTGCCTCTCAAACAGTGGCTAACAGGTCTACCCTGTAAATGCCCGAATTGACGAAATGTTATCACAGGTTAGCATTGAAAAAAATAGTCTAAAATCTACGCAACTCAATAGTTATACACTTACCATAGAATATCATGAAACTAATAAATAAAGTGGGTTACTAAAAATCTAAAGTCTACGAAATTTAACGTCTACGTAACTCAATAGTTACACACTTACCATAGAATATCAGGTAACTAATAAATAAGGTGAGTTACTAAATATAATTTTGAGTGATAGATATTTTATAAATGCAGTAGTAGCAGAGATATCTTTCAAGTGCAAAGGGTTTCTTTAAAAAAAATTGAATTAAACACGTTTTCAATAATAACAATTTTGGTAATAACAATTGGTAATAACAATTGGTTTTTGGTAATAACAATTATGTTATGTATCTTACTTCTTTTAACTATTAATTGCAAATGTTTATTTTTAAAGAATTGTAAAATAAGAACATTTTTAGTGGCTTATAATTGTTTCACATTGAATTCTCTCTTTCACATTCATTATCATAAAAATAAAAACTCACCGTATAAAACTCAGGAAATTCCTCCACCAAACCAGAAACTACCTTTTCTTGCCAGAATATGAGACATAAGAGTGAATGGATTATTAGACTTTGCCATTGAAGATTTAAACTAATCAATCTGCAAAAAGTGTTCTTGTTCTTCGAAGACATCAAACTTATTTTAAATTAAAAAAAGTATTTTACTTATTTGTGATTATAGGCTTTTATAACACAAAAAGACATTGTAGAGACACGTTCAGACAGTAGAAGGCTGTTTAATTGTGAAAAAATCACCCATTATTTTTTATAGGTTGCTGTTAGTTGCTAATTGAACAGAGTTCGATGTGAATTTTCTTGAGCAAAATAAGGCAGCATGTATGCATTCTCACACTATTAACAGTTAATTTTTAATGTATGGTTACAAGACTTTTTAACCAGCATCAACAAATTTTTTTCATTGTCATCGTCGTGTTAAGTACCTTGAATTTCACTTTTTAATTATGAATTAGAACACATGGCGAAATAGTAATTATATGATGGAGTAGTAATTAAAAATCGATTATTTTTGAACTCATGGAAGATGTAGCCGCCATTTTATGATGACCACAATGTACATTTTAGGAACAGTTACCATACACGTATACATAAATTGTCAAATGATAAATGCTTAATTAGGACAAATGTAGATAAAACGAATAAGTTCTTTTTTCATGAAAGAAAAAGTATTCTGAAGCAAATTTTTCAGCGAAACAATCAACATGAAGAATTGAAAAATAACTAAATTTTCCACTTTTACACGCTATTAATTGTTCTTATGATAAAGTATTAACAAAGGAATAAAAAATTTTATGTTATTATATTTCTGAGTTTTGTTACTACTTTGCTCATCGTTTTGGAATAATGATATAGACCCTTTTTATGCTCCATCATATGTTTCATAACAATCTTTGGAACGTTTCATATTTGGATTAGAATTTAGATTAGAATCTGAACATAATTTGAAGAATAATTATTTGAGGAACGTGGTCGAAATTTTTTAATGATCAGTATAATTTTTTCTCTCGATAGAAATAAAAGATTTTGCATTTTTTCTCAAACAAAAGTAAGAATCATGTTTCATTTTCATAAATAATGCTTTCTTTTTTTAATTAGATTTGAATTCTTCAAACCTCGCGTGCAGCAGATCTTTTTCTTTGCCACCGTGAGCTATCGTCTCGCCTCTGCAACCTGTACTGTCCCCTTATTCTACGCTCGTTGCGACATCTTTCATTATTATCATTAAAATAATCTGAAACTCCTTGATAAACTATTTGAATTTCGCCATCTTCACTCGTCATATTTACATCGTTTGAAAGCATTCCAAACGATGTGCCAGGTTTTTCAATTGATTTGTTCTCGCTATCCATCCCTTTAGTATGTCTAGTACATATTACAGGTTCAGTACCAGTGAAGCTTCGATCAGTTGTCACTGGACCAGTTTTGTCACTTGGAAATTCCAGTATCTGATATTCTTTATTGATACTAGGTATCGATATGCACCTTTGTTCCATTAATGCAGGGAATGTTCTATTGACTCGTACTGGTAAATTAGCATTGATAGATGCTTTGGGCACCCTGAGGTCCAGTGCAAATCCTGTGTTTGACTTGCGATGCCTAAGACGGGGAGGCAGTTTTGTGGTACTAGATACTACAGGGACCACGATTGTACTTTCATTTGGAATACGTGGGCTTGATATTTTCAGTGCAGCAGCTTCGTTGTGTGAGTGTAAAGAATAATCATCGTAGGTCGTAAATTTAGTATCACATTTTGAACATTGCATGAAGTTGAAAGAATGTGCTTTGGATCTAGTTACTCTTCTGTGAGGTTCTTCTGTTGTAGACGTTACTAGGGAATTATTGTCCGTAATGCTTTGGGAATAACTGCAATTTTCCTTAACTTTGCAATCGTGAGAAAAATAAGTGTTCTTTTTTAAGAAAGACATTGCACAATCAGGGCATTGAAATGGTCTGACGTAGTTTTCTTCTGACATAACTTCCTGAGACATAATTTAAATTTCTTTCGTTCGTATAATTAGTTTAAAAACTTAGTTCGTATTATTTGATCTTTAGTAAGAGTTATTAAAAAAGACAAATAGTTTCGACGAATACATTACAAAAAATATGTTTCAAAAAATATATTTTTATAATGTATTTTACTTATAATATATTTTTTATATACGACTAATATATTATAAAAAACAAATTCAGTTTTAACGAAGTTTAAATAGCAACTATTATTTTGTGATCAACATACTCTTTAAACCACTATTTTCAGTTATTTTAAAATTATTTTAGTATATTTTTATATATTACAACTGCTTATTTTTACTAAATTCTAAAAAAAATTGCACGATTATTTAAACTTTATAAACTTAATAACAAATTGTTAAGATGTAAAACCACATTAAATTCTTTTTTTAATTATAAATATGTGATTCAAAATTTTGTCATATAAATATATTAGTTGTAATAATAAATTAATTCAATTTAACTATCAGCGGCACATTCAAATTTAATTATAAATGTATCAATTAATAAATAAAAATTTCAAAAATTACTGAACATATTTTAAAATACCGTTTTAAAAGCAATTAGAATATTTCTTAGAAAGTAAATACATATTCGTATTTCTACATTGAATTATGAAGTAATGTTGTATTATGAAATGATGAAAGAGCTATTGTTTAGCTATTACTGAGAAATCATAATCAGTCTAATTAATTTGGTTCGATTAATTTACTAGGAAATCATAAAGCTTAAACTCCTTACAAAGTCAATAAAACATGTTTAATAATTGTATTTTTTACCTGTTACTCGAAAATATTATTAAATTCTTTATACGCCAATTCTACTGAAGGAAATAAAAATTTTCGGAATTTTAAAGAAAACAATCATTTTCTGCAATTTTCAAAGGAATAGTATTGATTTCCCTTCCCGTTTAAAAATAAAAGCTAATTTTTTTTTTAAAAAATTATAAAATTTTTTATTATAATTTATTTTATTATTTTTTATTTATTATAATTTATTTTTTTATTTTATTCAAAACTACATTAATAATAAAACTACATTTCTGTAGCTTATTTCTTATATTTTAAACTATTTTGTTCTCAGGAAGTTAATATTTTTTCAAAAATATACTAATTCCCTTCAATGTGAGGAAACATTTACGAACTAAAAAGAAAGGAACGAACTATACTTATCTTTGCAGAAACTAACTCCCAAATAAAGATTAAAAGACTCATCGAAGATGTTGCAAAACTTGGGTCATGGTCTTGCGAAACTATAATAGCCAATAAACTCGAATTCTGAAATTTACCCGCCATATTTTCCATTCCCCCCTTAGAAGAAATCAACTAGTGAGCATTTTTACCGCTTTCATCTGTTTAGTATACACCACATTATTATCAGTGCTATCCGATTGGATTTTTTGGGGTTCTGGTCACGTGCCATAAATTGAGATGATAAAACTGTGTTGGCAGTTGCGACAAGGAAAATGGGGCCCAAAAATGATTGTGACATTAATATACCATTATGGGAACACATATTGTTTAAGATAAGTAATGGTAAGCAACTTTTAATTGATGTAAAACTTTATTGGAAGAAAAAAAAAACGATGAAGAAGAATTGAAGAGGAATTTTAAAATTTTTCGTTCCCCCTTTTCTTTTCAGAAAAGTTTATCTTTGTTTTAATAGTTATAATTTTTATTTACTTTTTCTTTTATTGATTTACGCGACCAGTCTACTAATTTTAAAAAAAATTAAGTAGGTAACACTATGTTCTTCCTGTATGCATTTAGTGGGAAAAATGTCACGTAATTTTTTAGTAGTATTATTAACCTACTTAACCATCTTGCCATGTTAATAGCGCTACTTTGTTTCCCCTCTGAGCTAAAAGTTACCCCGCATCACTAAATATAAAACAAAACTCAAAATCCTTTAAAACTTGTTTGTAACTTCCTGCTGGACATGAAGCAATAATATTGAAAAACCTCTGATAAGTGAGGGACAAGTCATCTCGTTCATAGCAAATATCAATTATTTCTGGAAGACAAGTTATCTCGTCCATCGAAATGAAAAAGCTTGCTGGTAAATTCGTGCT
>NC_092212.1:77711002-77749005 GCF_043381705.1 Parasteatoda tepidariorum
TACAAAAACCTTAAATCTTGGAGAGTATGCTGATTCTCGATTAAAAGTACGCAGAAACCTCAAATCTTGGAAAGTAAGCTGCTTCTCGATAAAAAATAATGTACAAAAACCTTAAATCTTGGAGAGTATGCTGATTCTCGATTAAAAGTACGCAGAAACCTCAAATCTTGGAAAGTAAGCGGCTTCTCGATAAAAAAAAAATGTACAAAAACCTTAAATCTTGGAGAGTATGCTGATTCTCGATTAAAAAAAATAAGGAAAAACCTCAAATCTTGGAAAGTAAGCTGCTTCTCGATAAAAAAAAATGTACAAAAACCTTAAATCTTGGAGAGTATGCTGATTCTCGATTAAAAGTACGCAGAAACCTCAAATCTTGGAAAGTAAGCTGCTTCTCGATAATAAAAAAATGTACAAAAACCTTAAATCTTGGAGAGTATGCTGATTCTCGATTAAAAAAAATAAGGAAAAACCTCAAATCTTGGAAAGTAAGCTGCTTCTCGATAAAAAAAAATGTACAAAAACCTTAAATCTTGGAGAGTATGCTGATTCTCGATTAAAAAAAATAAGCAAAAACCTCAAATCTTGGAGAGTATGCTGCTTTTTGATAATAAAAAAACTATGCTAAAACTTGAAATCTCGGAGAATATGCTACTTCTCGATAAAATTAAAAAAATATACAGAAAAATCAAATTTTGGTGAGTATGCTGCTTCTCGATAATTTCAGCTCAAAAGTTTTACTTTTCGGTTATTTAATTTAGTTCTTTATAAAATTAATTGAAATTACTTTCGAAACCTCTGAAATCGTTAGAGGCTAAAAATTAATATTAAGTTTCATGTGTTCTTTTTTTTAAGTTTTTTTAATGTGATATGATTGAATTCATCTTCGCTTCGAAGAAATTCGTGATAAGTTTGTCAGTATGTTTGTCAAGTTAAAGAGAAATCAGGTTTTTATAACAACAAAAAGCGTCCGTCCCTGTGACGTCCATGATATTATCAGTCAAAACAAAGTTTTCCTTGAACTTCCCCAAATGACCCTCCTTGATATGACGGGTATTAATAAAGAAAAACATTTTTTTAACCGGATCGAGTAATTCTCTCATTTTTACAAAAGTCACATATTCCTTTATGCTTTTTTAAAATTACTTTTTTTTATACTATATAACCAACGCCTTCTATAATTGAAAGTATCCACATGGTTTCTCATAGGTAGTTTGATCAGGCCGCTCTGAAGATAAATCAGTTTGTGGAAGAGCTATTTTGTAAGAAATCTAGAAAAATAAGAAAGTGGTAGCGAGTATATGTCTAAATTTGTTTTTAAATTTATGAATATAATTGTTTTGTCCTATTTACTTGTCAACCACTACAGATTTAATTCTCAAATATGTATGATACCTCAAATCATCAAATGTATGTGAATTTCGCTATATTACTCTTAAAATTGACCCTCTCACTGGCCGACCCGTATCGCCCATCAAACGTTGTGCAAAGCGTGGAGGTAGCCGGTTCGAACATCAACTCCGACATCGGAAAGCCTCCGCACGGTTTCTTATAAGTAGTCTGAGCAGACTATTTAAAAAATAAGCCAGTTGCTCTTGAACCCAAGTTCTATTTTAAAAGTAATTAGAGAGAATGTATCATATATATTTGAGAATTGAATCTATAGTGGTTGTGTGACAACTAAATAAGACAAACCAATAATATTCAGAAATTAAACAAATTTTCAGACACACATTTTCTACCACTTTCTCCTTTCTATTAGATTTTGTATTAAATGGCTCTTTCGTGAACTGGCTTACCTTCATAGTGATCTGATCGGACTATACCTATAAAAAACCGTGTGGAGGCTTTCAGTCATAGGAGGTGTTGGTTCGAATCCCGCCGTAACCCTGGACGATATCCTTCTCTAAATTGTTCTATCTGTCTTTCTACTTGACAAAGGTTTATAAGCCTAAATTGAGCACACACGCCTGCAAATGTACGTAATTTCACTAAAAACTTTCAATAATAGCTCTTGAAATAGCATTTGGGTTCATGCGCACAACGAGTTCCCTTTTTGAATTAGTTGCGCAGATTACTTCTTAAATATCGTGCGGAGGCTTTCTGATGTAGGAGGTGATAGTATAACTCAGATGTTCCAGAGGACCTTTTAACTCTGACGTGGGATGTATTAGTTTGATACAATTTTCGGAAAAACTACATTATTTTTGTAGGTTACTACGACTACTTTGTTTAAAATGTAGTGACTACAAAATACTTTGGAATTGTGAATCCGAAAGAAACATCGAAAATAATTCGATCATGGGAGTCAAGGTTTCTGTCAAACGAAAAGTTTAAAATGTTGTTCATAGATGGCGTTGTACAACAATACTTAAATTACGGTAATTATTATGTTAAAACAATATTCTAATTTCGCATACATACAACCATATGCATTTTGTTGATTGCCCATGGAACACGCAGGTATGTAAATAAAACATCGCAAATATGTTATTTCGATCATGGGAGTCAAGGTTTCTGTCAAACGAAAAGTTTAAAATGTTGTTCATAGATGGTGTTGTACAACAATACTTAAAATACGGTAATTATTATGTTAAAACAATATTTTAATTTCGCGTACACACAATCGTATTCAATTTATTATTGAGAAGTAACGCTCATAAAACACTCAGGTATGAAATTGATATTCTTTGAATTTCAATCTGTTATCTTTCTCTTTACTGTATTATAGTGCCACCTGCTGTCCCGATTTCGAACTAATTTTTTTCGACCGAAGCCTCGATCCCATAATCTAAATAACATGTGTTTGATTATGAAATCCGTTTTTTAATTTTGACGGATTCATTTATTATGTGAAAGTTCTAGGGGAATCTGGGTAGAATCAGTTTATTTTAACCCACCGCCAGTATCGATAAATCACTAGAAAAAAAATTTACGCCTTATTTGCAGATGATAGAACTTTCTTAACCCGTTTTGTCCGGAATTTATATATTGATATGTTACAAAAAGTGATTTTATGGAGAAAGTGGCATAATATATTATCGAAATTAATTTGTTTTTCTTCTGTTAGAGCATTCAAAAAGTCTTTGGTAGATCAAAAAGTACTCTTGAACTTGAACTGGAGTAGAGAACAGAGTGCCTGTCCGCGGAGCGGACAATTGACTCCTTCATCTGTGGTGTTGCCCGTGGGCGCCTGTAATGTTGTCGATGGAGAGAAGGGTAGAGCGGCGAGCGAAAACGCAGAAGCGGAAGACACAAATTAGTTTAAACTAAGAGTGAAGAGTCCTTATATATGGTGCAGACGTGCCAACTTTTAATTTCTTCCATTACCATTTTTCCCAGTGGTATTAAAATGGAATTAAAACTTCAATTTTAAGCAAACAAATACGTTGTATTTGAAAAAAATTAAGTTGACAACCATGATAGTAACGCATATTAATATATAAGCTTAATTTTTGTAAGAATAGTGGTAATCGAAATCATTTAAAAATTAAATTTATAAAAGAAAAAATAGTATATATTTACTACCACTTTAAATATGAAAATAAAATCTCCCGCAAAATGCGGGAGAGTTGGCAGGTATGATGGTGGTTTGCTAAGTAGTAAGAGTGGCAATATAAAAGTTAGGTAAAAGACTAGGGGTGGTATGCTCGCGAGTCAAGGATCACCCTTCTGGTCATTTCCCCTCTCTGCGAGCATCCATATATATAAAGGGTGGCCACTATTTGTAGTNCGATTCTTGATTTAATAAATTATTTTTAGTAGATTTTTATCCACCACTATTTCTAAATAATTCGTTAGTTTAATTCACCACTTCATTGTACTTCGGCATACCTGCCAACTTTTAATCCTTTCCATTATAATTTTTCCAAGTGGTATTACATACTTGCCAACTTTTGGTTTGTTCCATTATGTTTTTTCTCAGTGGTAGTAAAATAGAATTAAAATTTCAATTGTAAGCAAAATAATGCGCTGTATTTTAGAAAGCTTTAATTGACAACAATGATAGTAAAGCATATTAATCTATATACTTAATTTTTTTAAAAATAGTGGTGATCAAAATCATTTGAAAAATAAGTTTATAAAAGAAAAAATAGTATATATTTACTACCACTTTAAATATAAAAATAAAATTTTACGCCAAATGCGTAAAAGTTGGCAGGTATGCCTAAATATATGACGCTGGGCGTTAACCGGTTAATTAGAAAACTTCAAAAGTGGCTTCATCCCGTGTATGAGGCTATTAAAATGAAAATAGTGGTAGAAGAGTTACGACATTTTTTTGTTTATTTTTGGATGAAACGAGATATGACTACCACGTTATGTTAACAATAAAAGTAATAATATTTAGATCTGGGTGCTAACTTAACTCGTCGTCATCAGCTGCTACTCATATAATCATGATGGATGGGCAAAGGGCCCATCTCAGTAAATTAAAGAAGAAGAAGACTTAATTCACGGCGGCATCGCCCATCAAACGCTATACAAAGCATGGACCAAGCGGGTTCGAATCCCGCTGTTATCCCGGATGTATCTTTGTGCTTTCCTTCTGTTTGACAAAGGATTATAAGCCTAAATTGAGCACACAAACCTTTAACCCCTTAAGGACGGGTGATTAATAAAAGCATTCCTACAAAATCAGTATGCAAATAAATAAAAAACTGCAGCTTAAATGTAGGCGTTGCTAATTTAATAGACTTACTTCGTATTTACTTTAATTATTGTTAGTTTAATCACACATATAATCAATGTTAGTTTAAAGTAAAACTAAATAATTTTATTTTGAAATAAAGTAATGGTGAATTAAATAAATCAAACAATCATAACCCCGCCCACAAATCAACTGTTAAAGAAATACTTTGGTTACCAGTTTTATCTTTTTACCCTGACTGAAACGGTTTTATGCTGGCACGTATTTGTGACAGTCGGCGCGAAAGGGTTAAATGTATTTAATTCCAATCAACTCTATTATATTAACACATTGCTGACCGGTCACGAGTTAACTAACTCGTGTTTTTGTGGCCAAACGTTGGTGACCGGTCACGAGTTCTCTCGTGTTTTCGTTAGCAGTGATCTCGTGGTGACTATTTTAAAAAGTGGGCGTAATTTTCCCTACTTTTCAAGTCTTACTATTTAATTTTGTACCACTTTATTATAACTTTACGAAATGATATATTTGCAAAACTCGTAAAGTTGCATAACGCATACGCACCAACTTATGAAGATTTTGAAAATAGTTTCTAGTGGTAGCGAACCAAAGTAGAAATTCTTAAAGCAAATGGATTTCTCATAAAACTTTTATCAGAACTTAAGAATCTAGCCACATGGCATGCACTTTGATAAGTAATAGTGGACAAGTTACGCTAAAATTAATTTTTTTAAAATATTAAGACATTAATTTTGCTACCGTCTGAAAAGAAGATTTCTGAAACTACGGAGATTCCGTAGTAGTTGGAGGGTATGCATAACGCGTTGATAGTTGTTACGCTCTTTATCATACGGCATTAAAAATTAAATAATTTTAAAGTTCATTTACATTGTTTTACTTCCACATTCGCTTTCAAAGCAATAGCCGGGCACAAGGGATACTTTTCAGAAAAGTTGCCGGTCAGCAATGTGTTAACACATAAGATAATGCTTGAATAACCATTACTTTTCCTCCTGCTCAGCGGATTACTTTGAGATTCAAGATATTACTCCCCCTGATTACGAATGTCTATAAACAGTTATTCCTCATTTTCTTAATTTTTTGAAATATACAGGATTTCTCAGTTAAACGCTTCAGAACTCCTAAGAGGGGTAGAGTGCATCCTGACGACTCGAAATCATATAGCAATGCGTGGTCGGAAATGCTTTCCCGACGCGTTAGAAGGCGTCGTACGAAAGTTCCGAGCTTTCCAGTGCGTTGACCTCCTCGGTCACTCGACCTATCATGTCTTGAATTTTATTTCTGGGGTCATATGAAAACACTGGTTTATGACACCCCTGTTGACAATGCTAAGGACCTGGTTGCAAGAATCGCAGTAGCTGCCGGAGAAATTCGAGATATGCCTGAAGTATTGCAGAATGTTCGGATGTCCATGCGCCGGAGATGTGAGGTGTGCATTGTAGCCGGTGGCAGAAACTTCGAACACTTACTTAGACCCATGTACCTCATGCTTTTTTTCAATGTATTATTAAGACGATTTTTCACTTACGGTCTCTTTTCTTTATGGTGCTTCTGTGTACATCACCGCTTCAGGAAAGCATTTCCGACCCCACATTGCTATATGATTTCGAGTTGTCAGGATGCACCCTACCCCTCTTAGGAGTTCTGAAACGTCTAACTGAGACACTCTGTACATATATACAAATATAATTTTTGTTTGTAATTTAACCACTCTTACCAAGTATTAATATAACCGTTATCTTTGTTTGTTTGTATTGTCCCTGTGTTTGTCTTGTCCATTATTTCTCTCTTTTTCATTTCCTTTATCTCTAATTAACTACTAATATAACTAATTACTTCTGTTTAAAGTAAACCTATTGAGTCAGAAACTACCACTTAATTACTGAAGTGGCCTCATAGGCCGGGTGCTCGTAAGCATTAATTCTTGGATTAATTGACCTCTGAGATCATTTTCGACCCCACTATGACCACTTTTTTTTTACTTTCCATTTTTATATCGAACACCCATATATTTCCGTGTCGTATTATTCTACTTCTATTTTCGACGAATTGGCAAGTTCACATAGATCCTGCAATCATAGTGAATTTATTACACTGTAACAAAAAAATAAGTATTTTGTTAGCGTTAATTTAAGTTAAAACTTTTTTTGGGTAGTTTAAATAATTTTTTACAAGAAGCTTGGACGTTTGTCATGTTATTTTACTGTGATAGGATCCTATGCGTCTCAGACAGTATAATGGCAGTAACAAAATGGAGAGACACCATTTAACACGTTGAATGCCATGGGGGTCACCGGTGACCGGCGAAGCCAAGGTTATTAGAAACACATAATTCGAGTAAATTTTTAATATTTTTATATTATTATCGTTACTAAAATAGTTTGAAGATATTAATGCAATGTAGAACACACAAAAATAGTTTTATTTATATACACAGAAATGCCAACTTGCACCGGACAGCGAATAAATATTTTAAAGAGGTAGTTTATTAATTGTGATTCTTGGTTTAATAAATTCAACTTAGTATATTTTATCCACCGCTATTTCTAAACAATTCATAGGCTCATATAATTCACCTCTTTTGTCAGATAAGGCCTTTTAAAAAACTAGCAAAATCTGTCTAATATTTGCAAATCTAGTTTGTAGTTTATTTACCGTTTGGCCAGACGGGTAAGCCATGTAAAATTAGCGTGGCATTCAACGTGTTAATATATTTGTGACTACTGAAGAACTATTTCATTACTTTGGACCACATTAATGTCATAAAAGTCAAAAAATTCCATATCCAAAATAATTGTTCTTAAGGGAGTAGGACGCTACAGAAGCGTAAAAACAATTAAGCATGTCTTGAAAAACTTCTTCTGAGAGATAATAGAATAAATCAAAATGTCAAAATTATTAAAAAAAAATATTTATTAAGCAACTAGTGGATTGTAAAATTCTTTGAATTATTGAGATATGTATGCATGAA
The DNA here is from genome assembly GCF_043381705.1 of Parasteatoda tepidariorum. Lineage (NCBI taxonomy): Eukaryota > Metazoa > Arthropoda > Arachnida > Araneae > Theridiidae > Parasteatoda > Parasteatoda tepidariorum. The sequence goes on from NC_092212.1 coordinate 77,718,640, forward strand.
AGTTGGCTAAACATTTTTATTCTGCGACTTTGTTGGATAAGCCTCCACATGACTTTTTATAAGTAGTCTGAGCTGAATATTTAAAAAGTGAACCAGTTGTTCGCATGAACCAAAATTATTTTTTAAAAGAAATTGAAAGAAATTTATTATATATTTTTGAGAATTGAATCTGTAGTGGTTGGCAAGTGAATAAGACAAACCAATCATATTCCTAAATTAAACAAATATTTTGACATATATTTGCTACCACTTTCTTATTTTTACTAGTTTTTGTATTAACTTTCTATATTGTAAACTGGTTTTCCTTCATAGTGGTCTGATCGCACTACCTATAAAAAACCGTGTGGAAGCTTTCAGTTGTAAGTGCTGTATAACTGAGTATTTATTTAATTCTTAAACTTGCTGATAAAAACCTACATAAAACGCCGACATAACAATTATGAATACAGAAACTTGTAGTTTGAGTAGTTTTATCAGTTACTAAAATCATTGATTTTAGACAATTTTCTATTCTAACCCATGTCCATTGGTTGCACCAGGCTAATGCAACTTCGGCCCTCAAACTAAGGTTGCATACAAATTTATAGTTGAAGGAGTATACTTCACCTTGAACTTTGGTGATTCGGATTATATCTTCTCTTAGAGCATTAAGAACACTTTTGAGATTTAAAAAAAATAGTTGATTAAAAAAATAAGAGCACCATTGAAAACGTTGGTTTTGGTTTAAGGAAAGTTTTAAAAAAATTTAGTGTATAATTTTATTATTTCTTAGAATTTAGAGAGCATTTCTTAACTGAATTTTTATTTTTTTAAAATAAAAAATATTCAGGTTGGGCTATTTGCTTTTAAATTAACCTTTACATCGCATATAAAAATTATTTACATAAAGCAAACTTTGTTTTTTAGATTGAATTTTTTAAAAGGAACGAAGGGGGTAAATAGCTGCAAATCTCAATCACTTTCGTTTTTCATATGAAATTAAGCCCAACCAACAAAAAAATACTTATGTTAAATACAGGTATAACAAAATAATAGGAACACCTGTGCATAGTGGTATTATGTACAGGTGGTCCTAGTATTTTGTCCTATACCTGTAAGTTGATAAAAGGGATAGAAAAATTGTGATATTTAACTCTTTGAAAACTTTCAATATAGAATATTTTGGAATTTAATTTTACGTTTAAAAACATTTTTCCTTTATTTACAAACTGATTCATCCAGTCCATGATTTGTCCATTCGTTATTCCGTTCATTCACAAAATCGCCCACTTACTAATTTATTCGTTTGCCTCATTCATTCATTCACTCTCTCTCTCACTCATTCATTCATTCACTGACTATAACTTTCATTGCAAACAGACATCATAAAGCGCCTATACTATGTTTATTTCGACATAATGTTACTCATTGCTCAAAAATATTTAGTCATGTTCTCTCTTATCAGGCTGGTACAGATAACAAACTAGCACTTGTAAAAACATTCGAAAAACCCTTCCTCTCTTAACTGAACTCACCTGCCGAAAGAGTGGGAAATATTCTAAATGTGTCTTTAATCTTCTTTATTTAATTTCCACAAATAAATTGATGATTGATATTCACTCAACTCAGTAGTGTATTGATTGAGTATGAGTAATGTATATATTGCGTAGTGTTATTCAGTATAATTGTCTTCGATAAAGCCACCCAATTATAGAAAGAAGCCATACAATCATAATCTGCGATATAAACCATGTGGTATTTTAAATTTTGAATAAAATTTTTCTGACCAAATTACACCATTACAATTCTGAAAAATCGGCTATTTCTGATAGGTAGCTAAAGAGTATACAGTTGTTTGTTCTTGATTTTTAATTAATATTTCAGTTTTTATGCAAGTGAGATTTTTTTTAAAATTTCTCGGCATCGAAATCGAATTTTAGTAGTTTAAACTGTAATAAAAGAAGATTTTGAAGAAAGAAAAAATCTAAAAATGAGAAACTAGTTGCTTTTTGTTACTTACTCAAAACCACAAGTTGCGTCATTTTATTGCTTTAAAATTTTTGAGGAAAAATTCCAGAAATTACTAAGCGCCATTTCTTCTAATCTAATATAAAACGACCTCTCTGTTTTCTACCTTTTATTAAAGGTATTGTGCTGTCTAATAATACAATATCATCTGTCTAATAATACTATATCATCTATGCTGTCTAATAATACGTGATATTTATTGTTTGTTAGGTACAACAAATATCAAGTAAATGCAAATTAAAATATATTACCTAAAATCTAAAACCGTGAGTCCTCTTAATATATTTTATGCGAACTAATTAGAAATATCAGCTATTATAATTAAAAATATTTTCATATTGAAATACATATTCAACATAATGACAAAAAACGCAATCAAGATTGTTTATGGGAAAGCAGAAATCATAAAATTTGAAGTTCTGTACATCTGTAATTGTTTTACACCATAGTAAACAGTTATCAAAACACTCGATCTGCATTCTTTATCATACAAACCCATATTGTAAATATAGTTTGATATTTATATGTATTTATACCCAGCTATTTATTATAATTCAATATTTGAATCTTGNCCAACTTATACAAAAGAGCAATTGTTCTTGCTTAACTTCACATATCACTTCACAGACCTTTCATCACTTTAAAAAACACAGTTTATTTTTTGAAGAACTTTCGAATGAAAGCACATTAGTTTAAATAAGACACAAAATGATCGTACTTGGCGTTAATTAGGATAATTACGGAAAATGACAGTTGTGGTGACGGAAGATCGTCGATTGATAGTTTAAAAAGATCCTCCAAAATAATTAGGCACGTGATCATCCTATTTTGTATAGAGTACCACAGTTTGTATCAGAGTTCACAGTACGATTTACAAATAACATCATCACCGAACGAATAAAGAAATAATATTGTATGAAGAGAATCAATTAGAAATTGAGTGAGTTTCTTAACTTGGAGATTTTGGAGCTTGCTCCAAGATGTTCTGACACAGATGTGGTTCGAAAACTGACAAAGAAGTTGAGTCGATTTAATCTTAATAAAAGAGTGGAGATCCGTATTTCTCTTTTTGTTATAAGCAAACTATTTTGTGTTGAATTAGAATGTTTGAAAACAAACTTTTTATTTTAATACAAAATGTTTCCCAACGCTGCACATATTGTATTTTTTATTGCAACTTTTTCCTCAAAATAAAATTTTAATGATTGAAAATTCGATTATTGAATTTTAAGCAGAAATATCAAGCCAGTTTCAGTACAAATGCATATAAGAATAATAAAATATAATCGTAATTTATATTTTATTATTCTGACGATTTTAACTTTTTTTATCGCTGTTTGTTTTTCTGATAGAATTGTTTTAAATATTCATACAATAATTATTATTAAATTAAGAATAATGACGACATGTAAAAACTACGAACTGGATCGTTTGAAAAGTCGATCGTCAAACGATTGTTTACATTTCAGAAGTTGAACAAATTTAGAGCGAGCTTCAAAAGCTCCGAAACTCATACGATTAATTAAATGGGTATCAAACTGGCATCAGATCAGCGCTTAATTAATAAGAGCAAAGAATTTCTGACAGATGCAATTTAGGTACTACTGATACTTTCTTTCAACTCTCCCACGATCTTGCTTTATGAACTTAGTATTAGCAAGCCTGAGTCAACGTCACTATGTTTTTAATTATATTGATGACTAGAGTTATGATAACAAATTTTTCTCCACTTTCTCTACATTAAAAATCATGTCAATTTTTAACATAAAATAAGTCAAGTTTTCATATGATATAACTTTCAGTTCAGTTTCAAAAGTGAAGGTAATAAGGAATCACAGTTTCTGAAGAATTGCTGAAAACGAAAAACGTTATGAAAAAAGGTTATTGAGGGACGGTTTAAAAGTAAAAACTCCAAAAAGATACTTGATTAGGCACATTAATCCAATCGGCCACACCTCCAACTTGAACAAAATGACAGCTATTCTTATATAATTTCACATATCACTTAACAACTTTTTTAACCCCCATAAAAAACACAGTTTGCTTTTTAAAAACTTTCGAGTGAAAAAACTAATTAGAAATTAATTTAGAAAATAGACGCTTCCAACTTGTAATAAAAAGGCAGTTGTTCTTACTTAACTTCACACATAGCTTCACAGACCTTTCATCACTTTTAAAAAATTTTCAAATGAAAACACACATTAATTTAGAAAATAGAGTCACTTCCATTTTGTACAAAAGGGCAGTTATTCTAACTTAGCTTCACACATCACTTCACAGAGTTTTTTCCAACTCTAAAAAACACAGTGTGTTTTTTGAAAAACTTTCGAATGAAAACACACATTAATTTTGAAAACAGAGACACTATCCAACTTGTACAAAAGCGTGGTTGTTGTTATTTAACATCACGCATCACTTCACAAACCTTTCATCACTTTAAAAAACACAGTCTGTTTTTCGAAAAACTTTTTAATGAAAACACATTAATTCAAATGAAGACACTGCCAACTTATACAAAAGAGCAATTGTTCTTGCTTAACTTCACATATCACTTCACAGACCTTTCATCACTTTAAAAAACACAGTTTATTTTTTGAAGAACTTTCGAATGAAAGCACATTAGTTTAAATAAGACACAAAATGATCGTACTTGGCGTTAATTAGGATAATTACGGAAAATGACAGTTGTGGTGACGGAAGATCGTCGATTGATAGTTTAAAAAGATCCTCCAAAATAATTAGGCACGTGATCATCCTATTTTGTATAGAGTACCCATGCCAAAGGTATTCTTGCTTAATTTCATACATCACTTCACGGATTATTTATCAGTTTAAAAAAGAACACAATTTGTTTTTTGACACACATCAATTCAGAAAATGGCGACACTGAGTGATCGTAGATGTCGGTAATTAGAAGAATTACAGAAAATTGGATGTTGTTGTGGTGTCAGATGGTTTGCTGAGTGATTATTTAAAAGATCTTCAACAGATTAGGTATAGATTCAACAGATTAGAAAGATTAGGTGCATGAGTACCGAAGAAAACAGATAATTTTACTTAACTTCACAATTTTTATCTCACTTTGGAAAAAAAAAACACAGATTGTTCTTTGAAAACAAAATTTGATTGAATTTACACATTATGTTCGAAAATAAAGACACAAAATGATCGTAGATGTTTGAGATTCAAAGAGATTGAGATGGTGACATTTTTGGTAGCATGAGATCTCTAGTTTGAAAATGATCGTCCAAAATTAAGATACTTATTTGCCACCCATTTAAAGGTAGATCTTTAGAGAACTTAATAGATCAAATTGTCGTAGATGATGGCCCTTAGTGTGAAGAATGTAATTAATCAGAATCTCTTCTGAATCACTGTGAGTTAGCATTCTTCTATGTTGTTTGGAGACGTTGAAGTGTTACAAACATTCGAAGATACGTGTCAGCTTCGAAAATAAGTACACTAAATGTTGCTGTAGATGAAGAGAATTTCAAACAAAAAAAGGTTGTGGTTTCGGTTGGGATAAGAGTGATGGTTTTAAAAATCCTCCAAAAAAACATTAATATTTGGCTGCCTTATTAAAATTTCCATGCTCAGTATAATAATGTTTTCGATATTCTGATTTCTGTTCAAAAACTCTATTGCATTTGAAACAGGCGTATTCTTTAACAACATTATTGACACTATTCCGTATAGAAAGATTCAAGTGAGAACGCTTATTCTTACTTAAAAGTACATCTTTAGGAGTGTTGGGTTCGGGAGCTGTCTGCATGAACTGACTTTGTCCTCTATTCATGAACCCACTAGATATTTTACTAGCAACTGTAGTTTTTAGGCAGTGTTTATTAGAAAATTTTTCTACCAAGCAATCAGGTTTAGTGTACACTATACTGACAGCTTGAGGGGAGAATTTAGATAATATGTTTTCTTCTGTGTGTTTAGAATGATTAAATTGTTCATTACTATGATGAGTTAAAGAATGTTCATAGATCTGAGATCTTAGAATATAAGCTTCACCACACGTATTACATTTATAAAACTTAGGAGCTGGAATCATATTATTTATTGTTTGGTTCAATTCGCTATGTATAATTTTATACAGTGTGTTAAATGGGATGTCTTTGTATACAGCTGGTAACGATGTGTTAATTGAAATATTTGGCGGCCGTGGATACACTTCAGAAGAAGAACTCGGCTGGTCTTGTTCCAAAATGATGATTTCATCATCGTCAGAGTAATTACTGACACTTTCATTAAGTTTACATCGTTCGCCATGTGTTTTGCTTTGTATGCTCTTTTTAAAGGCTCTGTTCGTTGGAACATTCTGGACTTGGGGATTTAGGTCAGAATCTTTTCTTGCTAGCATCAATGTTCTATTTTTCATATGCTGAGGATAAATTTCAGAAGAAGAAGCCATCTTAAAATACTGGTCATTCATTTCTTCTTCACAATCATACATTTCTTCTTCGCAATCATTCATTTCTTCTTCACAATTATTCATTACTTCTTCACAATCATACATTTCTTCTTCACAATCATTCATTGCTTCTTCGCAATCATACATTTCTTCTTCACAATCATTTATTTCTTCTTCGCAATCATTCATTTCTTCTTCACAATCATGCATTTCTTCTTCATAATCATTGAGCTCATTTCTCCTGTTTCTTAAATTTCCCGAATTCAACCTAGAAAGATACGAAGCATCGATAACTCCAGGTTGCGAAAAGTTTTTGCGAACAGCTAATCTTGCATTCTTTTCTGATAATTGAGGTTTTTTGTACGCGTTACATTCTAACTTTTCAGATAAAGGCGTCTTTTTCTGAGTGTTTTCAAACAAATTTCTAAACGTTTGACTTTCTGTACCAGAAACTCTACAACTGGAAATTTTGTTTGCACTGGAAGTGCTTCGATTGATTTCATTCCTTTCCTTATAACCAATCTTCTTTTGCGATAAATCCAATGGCTCTAAATCTGAAAAGATTGAGGGGTGAACTTTCTTAGCTGTAGACGGTTCTTTACAACCATCATAATATTCATTTTCTGACATAACATCACTACTTCTAGGTTCGGAAAGTATTTCAGAACTAGTAATATCTGCAACTGCTCTCTGATAATTTCCTGATGATTCTTCGGGAGAATTTGAAACTAAACTGAATGGCATTCTTTTCGCAATGGTCATGTTTTCATCCACTTGATTGCTTTCACTGTCTTCGATGTTCATAGATGTCAAGCATGATGACAATGAATCTGGGGAATTTGTTTGAGTAGTAGGAAGAGAATTCATTTTCTCAGATTCAAATGTTTCATCGCAAAGATCAATAATTACATAATCGTTAGAACTCATGTTGGAATTGTTGGGATACTCTCTAACCGTTGTTTGAAGATGTTTTTCATAACATGAGCTTTCTGGCACCAAAACTGTATTTTGAACCGATGATTGGGAATTTTTATTTAACTTTTCTGGTTCATTTTCCGAAAAAGTTTGCACCTCAGAAAATTGAACTTTTTTAAGGGAATTCGTTGTCGCCCCTTTGGGCACAGTGTCTGTCATAAATGTTTCACTATTGTTATTATTACCTATATATATGGGAGTCAAAGATGGAGGTGGGGTTTCTGTCAAATTATTTTCTTCACATTCTCTCCTTGGTGTTTTCACACAACATTGCGGCCAAGGAGGTAGATTTAAGCGCCGTTTAAAAGTTTTTCGACAAATCAATTCATGTCTCTTTTTTTTCTTAGAGTTTTTGAACAATGAATTACAAAATTGACAAGGGAAAACAAACACTTTTTCGATTTCCTTATATTTGATATCTTTACGCCGAGTTCTGGCTTGTTTGCAAATCTTTCTGTGTCTTTCAAAGTTAGCTTCTTTGCTGAAATATTTCCCACAATTCCTACAAGGGAATGTTGCATAAGTAATGCATTGAATGTAAACATCATCATCCTGATTGTTACTATCTGTCTCTTCAGAGGGAAGATCATTAGAGTTTTGTAGGAATTTAGAACCATGCTCACCATCAGTTTGTTTTTCTTTTTCTTTTGGTCTCGTTTTTGTTCTGGAACATTTTGCACAACCTTCAGGACTACTTACTCCAAAAGGGAACGACTTAAAATGCCCATCCGTGACATTCAAAATGCGTTGAGAGTTTGAACTTGTAGCACTTTCAATATGTTGAGAGTTTGAACTGGCTGCAGATTCACTACGTTGGCAATTCAAACATAAAGCATCCTTAGATCTTTCTTGCGAATTTTTTATTTCTTTACGTCTTTCTCTATCTCTAGAAGTATTTGCCTGCCTCTTGCCAAGTTTATTTTTTTTCTTTGCAAGTCCTGATTCCTCATAACGACAATTGTAAAATTTCATTTTAAGGCTGGGATTCAGTTTTTCCTCGTCATTCCTAAGAGTCCAAACACTCATCGAAGGTTTATTTTTGTTTTTACATTTTTGGGGATCGCGGACTTCCGAACTGTAACGCTGCGTCACGGGAGAGGTAAATCTTAGTTTTTGGCAATATTCATTCTTAAATCTTCCCATGAAAATCCCATCCTCGTTTCTTTCGTGTACTGCGTTTTTTTCTTCTCTAATTCTGATTGCAACGTCATCAGGTCGAAGAACATCGTCATTGGCCATGATGCAATCATTATCAGCTGAGGAATTGATTATATCAGATTCAATCAAGTTTGTTATAAGATTCAATCGTCTGATTGATACAAATGGTAAACTTTTTTCTTGTCTCTGGATTTTTGGAGCTCGGGTTTCAAGATTTTTTTCTAAATTATTTGTACGGTGTGAACTTTCTTCGTCTAAATTAATTACTTTCTTTTTCAATTGGGATGAATTATTCTGAATTTTTCGCTTCCGTTTTTTTCTCGGATTACATAAGTTCGAATTTTTGCTACCATTCAATTGATCGTCTGCCTTTTTTCGTTTGGTTACTGGAAACTCATTTAATCCCGTTTTATTATTGTTTAATAAATTACCGACCTGGAAAGTTCCGCTTTGTATTTCGTTTTGAAAAAAATTATTTCCTGTTTGACTGTTGCTTTCAAGATTATTTTCATATTGTAAACTTTCTTCTTCTAAATTACTTTTTTGCTTTTGCGATCGCAATGAATTAGTTTGAACGAGTTTTCTTCGCTTCCGTTTTTTTACCGAGTTAAATAAACTGGAACTTTTTTCACCGATCAATTGATCGTTGCTTAAGGGTTCCTCGTTTTTTCGTTTGATTTCCGGAAAGTTATTTAATCCCGTTTCATTAATGTTTAATAAATTACTTTCCTGGAAGGTTTTGTTTTGTATTGTGTTTCGATAATTATTATTTAGATATCTGTTGCTTTCAATATCTCTTTCTAAATTATTTTCATGCTGTAAACTTTCTTCGTCTAAATTAATTTCATTCTTTTTCGATTGTAATGAACTTTTTTGTTTCCGTTTTTTCTTCGGACGACATAAGCTCGAATTTTTTCTACTTTCCAATTCGTCGTTGTTTACTCGTTCCATACCTTTTTGTTCGATTTCCAGAAAGTCACTTATTACAGTTTTATTATTGTTTATTAAATTACTTTCCTGTGAGACATTGCTTTGAAAAGCATTATTTTCCAGATATCTGTTGTGGTTTGAATTGTTATGCTTAATAGTGATTTCCTCCTCTGTGTTCACTAAATTGTTCGACACATGGATGAATATACTACTGGTGGGTGAAGTGGTGACTGTAGTATACCTCGTTCTACGTTTTCGTCTACTCTGGGTCGAATGTGAATCTCGTTCCTTGGGTTTTTTTACGATTTTACACTTAGACATATCAATAGTCACCTTTTCCATTGTTCGATTTTTCCAATTAAACTGATGAGTAGTTGCCAGTCTTTTAGGTTTCAGCAGTTTTTGTGGCAAAGCAGTTTGATTAAAATCAGTCGGTGAAACTAGATCGGTTGGTAAATTTAATTTGCAACTCTTAGGAAGGAGTGTTTCGAATGAACTTGATAACGGTCTACTGCATCGATTTCCACATTCGTCTGGAAGTTCGATCTGAGCTAAAAGCTCTTTTCCCTTTTTGCTGCAATCTTTGTCGATTTTACTGATTCGTTTTAATGGTTTTCCGAAAGCATTCGTTGAATTTATTGAGGTTAAGTCCTTGTCTCTAGTCTCAAAACTATTCATGAACGCATCGTTAACAATGTCGTCTATTTTTATTTCATCTACGTGCTCTATGATTTTTCCTTTTTCAGTTTCAGAACCTACGTCAATATTTACATCCTGCAACTTTTTAATACCATCGTTCATTTCTGAAACATTTTTAAGTAATTTATCCCCATTTTTTGGTTGTCCATAATAAATTTCATTGACAACAGCTGTATTTATTTCCACGGAAACTCTTGAATTGTCACCAATCTTTTTTGGTATAATTTGTAATGGAGTTTCAACTCCAATATCAGAAATTGAACTATCATTTGAAACCGCTTCCTTTTCTGTTTCAATGCTTGCAAACGTGTTTTTCGAATTATTATTTGAGTGAATATTAATTTTCGAATCACCAAGTTTTTCAAAACTAATATGGTTAGATTTTGGAACTTCATTTATTTCCCCAGAAACTTTTGAATGGTCCCCATTCTCTTTTGGTATAATATGTAAGGTGCTGGTAGTTTTAACCCCAATATCATTTGAAACTATTTCTTTTATTGCCTGAGTGCTTGGTGATCTAATGTTTTCAGAATTATTATTCAAGCGAATACTAATTTCGGAATGATCAAGTTTTTTATAAGAAACAATGTTTGTTTTTGAAATTTCATTTATTTCCACGGAAATTTCTGAATTATCCCCATTCTTTCTTGGCATGATTTGAAAAGGACTGATATTTCCAACCTCTTTATCAGGAATTAAACTATCATTTGAAGCCATCTCTTTCCTTCCTGCATAGCTTTGTGACGTAACGTTTTCAGAATTATTATTTGAGTGAATATCAATTTCCGAAACATGAGGTTCTTCAAAACAAACAGTGTTTGTTCTTGAAACTTCGCTTATTTTCGCAGAAATTTTAGAAATATCTCCATTCTTTTTCGGCATTATTGCAAAAGGACAGATAGTTTTATTTCCAATAACAGGAATTAAACTATTTTTTGAAACTGTTTCCTTTCTTTCCTCAGTACTTGATGACGTAATGTTTTCAGAATTATTATTTGAGTCAATATTAATTTCCGAATCATCAAGTTTTTCAAAAGAAACAATGCTTGTTTTCGAAACTTCATTGAGATTTAGATTTTCACAATCAACTTCATTGTTATTGTTTTTATTGTGACTAAGTTTTTCTGGTATAATATTTATCATATTTGTTTAACTAGGTTTACTTTTTTCGTATTTTATTTTGTTGCGCACTTCTTTCTTCCTCTTTCCAACAGTAACACTGCAGTAAGAATTTGTAGTTCTAAATAAGTAATATCTACTCGTGCCGAATAAATTATTATTAGCAGTTTTAGAGATATTGCCGATAATTTGAAGGCCTGTTTTCTAGCAACAACAACTGAAGCTTTATCCTTACTTACACCTGAAGCAATTATTTTGATGTTCTCAAATTTAAAGCGACGATTTTGTTTAGAAATATCTTCTAAACACAACAGAAATTATCATCAACAGTTCCATTTGGTTGAAAATTATTATGTCACTCAGATATTTTTGTATATTTGACGAAGTTATTGTTTAACGAAATCCAACGAAATAGAGTTGAGCTGCTTTCAGTCAATAAAGTTTTTTGTTGAAATTCAAAATATTCCCGAAATATTTGGCTGAAAATTATTGTGTCACTCAGATATTTTTGTATATTTGACGAAGTTGTTGTTTAACGAAATCCAACTAAATGGAGTTGGGCTGCTTTCAGTCAATAAAGTTTTTTTTGTTGAAATTCGAAATATTCTCCAATTTTCTGGAAACTTCGCTGAATGTTCGACAAGGGAATGTTGCATAAGTAATGNTTTTGATGTTCTCAAATTTAAAGCGACGATTTTGTTTAGAAATATCTTCTAAACACAACAGAAATTATCATCAACAGTTCCATTTGGTTGAAAATTATTATGTCACTCAGATATTTTTGTATATTTGACGAAGTTATTGTTTAACGAAATCCAACGAAATAGAGTTGAGCTGCTTTCAGTCAATAAAGTTTTTTGTTGAAATTCAAAATATTCCCGATATATTTGGTTGAAGATTATTGTGTCACTCAGATATTTTTATATATTTGACGAAGTTATTGTTTATCGAAATCCAACGAAAAAGAGTTGAGCAGCTTTCAGTCAATAAAGTTTTTTGTTGAAATTCAAAATATTTCCGAAATATTTGGCTGAAAATTATTGTGTCACTCAGATATTTTTGTATATTTGACGAAGTTATTGTTTAACGAAATCTAACGAAATAAAGTTGAGCTGCTTTCAGACAATAAAGTTTTTTGTTGAAATTCGAAATATTCTCCAATTTTCTGGAAACTTTGCTGAATGTCCGATTCAAATTTTATTCTGAATGGGGCTTTAAACCAAACTTCGTTCATTCGTGTGAAAAATGCTCGGGCTGCTGCTTCTTCATTTAAATCATCTTCTTCCATCTTGATTAAATACTTGCTTCATCCTACATTAATATACAGAAAAATTGCAATTAATGCCCAGTTACATAAAATACTCTTTTTACGAAAGACACCGATATGAAAAATATAGTAGTTCATATTTTTAAACCAAATAAATATTTCTTTATTTTATCGACCACTGTAACTTGAAAAACACTCTGACTTTCGATTTTAGAAACAAATGTGAATAGTAACAGGGCTGCCAACTTTCTATGCTTTTAATAAAAATGTATTTAAGTGGTAGCTTTTATTTTGTTTTGATGTATTATTTTTTGTTCCTTTAAACTTATTTCCCACCATTATATATAAATAGTTTAAAAGTTTATGGACCATCCCTTTTCGTACGAGCTAATTCATGGCTAGGCATTTAATAAGTTGGCGAAATTATTCTGTAAGCTTTGGTTTCTACTTTGGTTTGGTTTTTAGTTTACTACTCTGAAAAATATTTTACAAGAAGGGTAGTAGTTGACAGGTCTGTTCTAATATTCTTAATATACCATGGTAAACAGAACTTTCTTATTTCTGCAAAATAAATTCCAATAATGAAACCCTTGTGCCACTATTCCTTTCTTTCTATTTTTCGTTTTTTTCCAATACTGAACAGTTCATTAAACCCATTTTTGCTAGTGTTCTGAAAGGTTGGTTTCTTTTTTCAAAGGACAGAAAGTAGTAGCATTAATACTGTTTATTTTTCATAAACAAGGTAGATTTGTGTATCATAATATGTTAATAAGATAGATATTTGTATTCGAATCTGAAATCAAAGCAAATGCAAATATGCACTACCACTTTTTACTTTTATATATGAAATGCTTTTTGCACATATACTACTTTTTGTGGCTGAGTTATAATGGCTTAAAACGATTCTGGGCTCAAGTGGGCTTAGAAACTTATAATAACTTTTGTGTGGGCTGTAATACTTTTACACCGAAGAGCCATTACATTATGACCACCCTCCATCTATACCAATGGGCTCGCCCAGGTTTTCATGGTTTCTCTCCCAGGAACAATGTTTTCATGGGGCACATTAGGACCCATAATCCTCATAGAACAATCCCTGACGTCTGTAAGCTACTTGAACATAGTTGCAGACCAGGTTCACCCATTCATGGCAACAGTTTTTCCTGCGGGGGATGGTGTTTACCAACAGGATAATGCACCATGTCATAAGGGTCGAATCGTCATGGATTGGTTCGAGGAACATTCCAGTGACTTTCAAGTCATGTCTTGGCCCCCAAATTCACCTGACCTTAATCCAATAGAGCATTTGTGGTCCTACTTGGAAAACCAAATTCGTGCTGCCACGCTACCCCCTCGCAATGTGAGGGAATTGCAGGACCAGTTGGTGAGCGCTTGGTACCAGATACCTCAGACTACCTATCAGCACCTTGTGGAATCAATGCCACGGCGGGTGCTAGCAGTTTTGAGGGCTAAAGGTGGTCCTACATGTTATTAGCAGGGTGGTCATAATGTAATGGCTCTTCGGTCTATAAACTAAATCTAATCAGCAAAAAAAGCTAAATACTTTGACCGTTTTATCTATGTTTCATTTTTTTGACTAAGTCTTTTCGTTCAAGAACAAAAAAATAAAGTAATACAGTTATTTTATTACAAGCATACATCATGCAGAGCTGCCAAGTACTGCGCAGTTTTCAAAATATATTTTATAGTGGTAGACATTTAAAAACTGAAGTTCTAAGAATTTTCGGTTATTTTGTCAACGTTCAAAATGTCTTGGCATTAGATATCTAGAGCATTGGTTACCAACTGGAGGCCCGAGGGCCACATCTGACCCGTGAAGCCTTTTTTTGTGGCCCACGAACTAAAATATATTAGTTGTCATTTTTTTGCGGGCAATTTTTGTAAAAAATCTATATGAGTTAAAAATACTTTTCTTTCATAAAAAAAACCCTAATTTCTTCGTTTCTGTGAAATTTAACATACCAACGGTGCAAAAAAATTTATTCCTCAGGTAAAAATCTACTTCTTATTTTAATTTGTAACTTAATACTTTTGTTTTGTACAACTTGATAAAAGTCTGACAGTAATATTTAATGTTCCTTCAATCATAAAAGAGCCGCAACTTATCAAAATTTTATAAATTTTGATAAGCTGCGGCCAGCCATTTGACTGGTGTTTTTAATTGCGACCCCCAGCCTCAGGTAAGTTGGAAACCCCTGATCTAGAGCAAAGTTACTTCTTCATATGAGCGTTTTTTCACACCAAAACATTTACATGTTCGGTTTTGCCTTCATTTTTGCCCTCATTTCACATGTTTTGCCTTCATTTTAATCAAGGAAAAAATCGTTTAAATGGCGAAAATTGATATATAAGAGTTCGTTATATCGGAAACCCACTACACAAACACAGAAATTATGTATGCTTGTAAGCAAAAGAAATAATTAAATCCGCTAATTTTAATCAGCTAATGAAAATTCAAATTTCAAAAAGGAAAATTCGAAGTCATATGAATTTAAGATACTATTGAAGCCCAGATGGGTGACAAAATAATACGAAAACTTCTATGCTAACTCTATCTTAACAATTTTTTTAGCAGTAAATGTTTAGGAAGATCTTAATGGCAAAACTGCAGGCACAATTTGAAAGATCGTGCTTGAAGCTTTTCAGAAATGTCATATTTGCCTAATCAAAATTCAGACCAACCAAAATGAAGAGAGGAAGTTTATTAACTTCTTTTTATCTTTCATATCAACAAATTTTGAAATCTATCTTTAAGATTGTTCGAATTGAACTTTTGAAAGAAAGCTTTTAGGATTATAGTGGTATTAAAAAGAAGAAGAAAAAAAACTTAAAGCTCCTTTGCTCATTTTGGTCAATACAAATTTCGCATGGCTAGAAAAGATATCATTCCCAAACATTTCAAGTATGATCTTTAAAATTGAGCAAACAGTTTTGCCATGTAACATTAGCTGCTTAAGGATAGTTTAAATATATTTGGTAAAGAAATGTTAATATTATTTTATCACCCATCTGCATGTATAAGCATACTCACCTTTACGATTTAATGATGTAGAAATTTTTAGTATGATGATGCTTTTCTGACAGTTTTAGTTCAATCTCTAAACTGAAAATGTTGCCCTGCCAGTTTTCTTCGCAAATCTCGTCAAAGGATAGGTATCACACACAGTAACAGTCGTACATAAACCTCGAAATGGAGAAGCAGAGCTTACTAGTCTTCTTTTGCAGATTAAATCAATGGATATGTTTCTCTCACAATCTCATATAAAGCTCCAAATTGAGAATAGAGGCTTACCAGTCTTCTTCGGCAGGTTTCGTCAAGGGATAGGTTTCTTTGATAGACGTATATAAACTTCCAAATGGGGAAACAAAGCTTACCAGTCTTCTTTTGCAGATTTGTTCAATGGATAGGGTTCTCTGGCAGTCTCACATAAACCTCCAAATTGAGAATAGATGCTTACCAGTCTTCTCCTACAGATTTAGGCTATGGATAGGTTTCTTTGACAGTTTCACATAAACCTTCAAATTGAGAATAGATGCTTAGCAGCATTCCTCTGCTGATTTCGTCAAGGGATAAGTTTCTCTGAGAGCCGTACGTAAACTTCCGAAAGGAGAAGCAAAGCTTACCAGTCTTTTCCCGCAGATTCAGTCAATGGATAGGTTTTTCTGACAATCTCACATAAACCTCCAAAAATTGAGAATAGAGGCTTACCAGTATTCTTATGTAGATTTCGTCAAGGGATAAGTTTCTCTAACAATCGCGCATAAACCACCAAATTTCAAAGCAAAGCTTATCGTCTTTTGCAGATTTAGTCAATGAATAGATTTCTTGATAATCTCATATAAACCTCTAAATTGAGAATAGATGCTTACCAGTCATCTTCAGAAGATTTCGTCAAGGGATAAGTTTTTTTCTGGCAGTCGTACATAAACCAAAAAACTTTAAATCGTAGCTTTCACGTCTTTTTCTGCATATGGATAGAGACATACGTGTCTACCCCAAGAGAATATCAAACGTCCTCTTGGGGTATCTCCAGGCATTGAGAAAAAAAAAGTAGAGTGACCCTGAAAAAATTTGCTGAATTAATTAAATGTGAAAAATTGCATGTGCTTCGTAAATTCTTAACGACACTGACCTACCTTAGACATATTTGTTACAAAACATTACAAACTCTAAAAATATAATTATATCAATGTGAAGTATCAATAGCTAGAACGTGTTTAACCACTCGAATGGTTTTGAGTGTCCCGAAAAACTATAATAAATAGTAACGATTTGTACGTAATCCTTTTCTGGTAATGTAAATGCGCAAAATAATTGTTCTATAAAATGTATTCATGCTTTTTTTTTCCTTTTGTGGTACTACAATCGAGTGTGGGCCTTTGCTCGCTAAATACTCGCTCTAAACCTTCCTGTTCATAGCCTTGGATTTCTACTTGGTAATTCTTATTGCGGTTAGATGTTTTGTTACATTTAACTATTTCTTAAGGATCTTATCAGGGTTCCAATTTTAGTTTGTTCTTAGCCCAAAATTTTGTTCATTCTTTCTGTATGGCCCAGCCATGTCAAACGTTTTGATTTCATAAATCAAAATCTTTCTTTTTTTAAGCATTACATTGAAAGGTTTTGTTTTCTCCCTTAAGGATTGATATATATAATTTAAAAATTGATATTTATAATTATTTATAGTTTATAATTGAATTAATTTATGTGATATTCATAAGCTTCAAAATCTAATTAATACCTTTACTAATTTACCCTTCAAAACTCTTTGTTTTGAGCTTATAAAAGCAAAAATAAGTCAAATTTCCCCAAATAAAAAGAAAAAATTTGATAAATTATACTTTGTTATTAACTTTCGAAACCCTATTTTTGATTTGATTAAATTTCATATTTTTAAAATTTAAAAATATATTTCCATTAAGAGATTTCAATATAATTAAAAGCTATAAATATAATAATACTCAAAGAAGAACTATTTTCAATTACAATAGTATTAGGAAGAATTTAGGGAAAATTAATGTCTCCAATGTTACTGTGAAGAGAAGAAATATTTTGAATTTGTTGATAAACATCAAAAACTTAGTATAACTGGTAATTTAAATATTACAGAATACTTAGAACTAAGACACTTAATGTTAAAAGGCACAAAATTAAGACCTATTTATGATGTATATCAATTAGGAAAAATTCTAAAATACTTGATAAAATTATCTCAATAAATTTTGTTTAAAGATATATAATAGATTCTCTGTATCTTTAGGTACATTAATAGAATGGAAATGAGCTGTTTTTAGTACTTTAAAAACATTATTTTTAACGATCAGGAAAATTTAAATATCAGTAACAATTCAACAAATTTTTCGAAAATTGATTTATCAATTAAGTAACTACAAAAATATTTTGTAATTACCCCCATAGACAAAGCTAACAATAATTATGTAATCTTATGTGAAAAATTCTATATTGAACTTTTAAATAAGGAGTAATAACAGTAAAGAATTTTAACCTTTGTAATTTAAATAATAATATTATCACTAATAAAATTAGCTTTATATAAATTAGCTAAACATTAAAACTAATAATCTGCAATTTCCATACCTAATAATCAGTCCAAAATTTCATAACATTCCTATTTAATTTCGAACAATCACATGTGGGTCTAATTCTTACCTAACTAAACCTGACACCATTTTCTCTAATTACTTAAATAAAATTATTAGCAATATTATTAAAGAAGGCTTTTCTTGGATTAACACTAATAATCAACCTATTTTAGAATTTCTTAAACAAAAAAAAGTTTGTTCTATTGCGACTTTTGATTTCCAGGATCTTCCAGGAAACTAAATGATGCTCTTCTGAGCTATTACGATTTTTAAAATATCCTTAATTGCGATTTTGATAATTGGGAAATTCTAATTAATTTTTGTCTTTTTAATAATTATCTTTACAATGGAAAACATATTTTTTTCAACTGGATGGAAAACCACGAGGATCTAATTATTCATCAATCTTAGGTAACTTATTTTTTACATCATGATGAAAAAAAATTATACTCTTAAGCTTAAATTTGTTCTTAGATTTATTGATGATTTAATTTACAAGATTATGCAATTTTATTAAGTAATATTTACTTCGAGGAATTAATTTTGCTTCGTAATTATGATGGCAATATTAATTTTTATTTCTTGGATCTAATTATTAAAAAGAAGAAAATATCTGCATTGTTGATTTATACGAAAAAAGAAATGATTTTAAATTTAATATACATAAACTAATTCCATGGAACTCTCAATGCTTCAAGAAACATTTATTTAAAAACTATTTTTAATCAAATGAATGGAATTAAAGGAATTTGTAATAATGTTTATTTATCAAAAAAACAGATGAACTCTTACAAAATTTAATAAAAAACAATAGATATCCAACCAATGTAATTAATTTCTATATAAAATAATTGAGTTAATAGTATGTTATTATTATTAATAAATTTATTAAAATTTCTTTGTTAAATAAATTTATATTTTTATGATGTACAAATCCAATTCGGGCAACTCAGTGGATAAAACTCTTTTAATATTTAATGAAGCATTTTTGTAAACAAATTTTTGCAAATAAAAATTTTTTTCATTAAATGTTAATACATAGTTTCTCTAAATTCAACCTTATTATTAATATTAATATTTTATAATTAACATTCAACCTTATTAAATTTATTTTATTTTATAGCTGTTGTTGAATAGGCGAACCAATTTTTTGGGTTTACGACTGCTAATGTTCAACTCCCTAGCCTTGTAATTCTGAACCCAATCCAGAAGACAAGTGAACTCCTGGATCAAGTATTGGGAGAAATTTTGCCTTCGTGGAGGACTTCTTAATTAAACAAACTCGCATTTACGTTACATGGAGAGGGATACCATTAAAACCTCCCACGGTCAGCTCGGAGGCAAGGGAACTCAAACCCATGATCCGTCTACCACTTAGGATATTTTACGTCAACACTGTGGTCGGTGCAAGTCGGATGCGGAATTCGTATCTGCCAGCCATTGCTTGGATTCGAACACGGTTCACCTTATTTAAAGGTGAACTCTTTATCCCTTAAGCCATCGCGGCTCAACCTTATTAATTATAAACTTTGAGTTTTCCAGTATAATATTATTACCTTGCGCACATCCAGATTCGGGCCAATTCAAGGTAACTAACAAATCAAAAGCGATTCTGAACTGCAGTAAGAACGTGACTTTAGTTAATCCTCTTCCTCTATTTCCACATTTTGTAAACTGGCAAACCTGCTACGAAAACATTTTAAATCATTTTTGAAAAGTGCCTGTAAGTGTCAGTACTTTTGAATTCTTTATTCGCGTTATATATTACATTTTGAGTTGTATTCTGTATTTTCTTGCATTTTTATTTTCTGTTTTTACTTGATTGTTTTATTTTGCATTTTTTATTTTTATTTCACATTTTTTTGTTTAACATGTTCTTCACATTATTTATTGATTTGTTTTGCTTTGGCTATATTAATACAATATTAGAAAGCGATATTTTTTTTCAGATATAATTGTGTGAGCTGCTGACAAGATTATATCTCCTGCTTATTTTAATTTTTTTCAATTACTTTTTTTTTTAATTTAAAAAAAAATTTAATTTGTGAATATTTTTTAAAAACACTTTTAAATAATTTTTTCTCCTCCTTTAAACATTTTCAATATCTTTTTTCTTGTTTTTGATATTTTTAACTTAAATGTCGGTAGGTACACGCATAATTTGTACAGCAACCATCTGCTAACTTTAGAAAATATGAGAAAAAAATATCAAAGATTGGTTTAGTTTACACAAATGCTGGTTAATTTTACAGGTTTGCATGGGTCCGAATGCATGGGTCCATGGGTTGCATGGGTCCATGGGTTGCATGGGTCCATGGGTTTGCACCATTGGATCCGAATTTATATGAGAACTAGACAAAGAGGAAACCGACAAATTAAAAACTGGTTATAATTTTTTTATTAAAGATAATTGATTTCTCTTTTTCATTAAATCCATTTTTATATTTAGTTACCAAATGAAACCTGGTATCTACCTATATTATCATTTAAATAATTCGGTAGTAATCAATGCATTATCTCTTTCTGAAAAAGACTCATCATAACAGAATTTTGCTGACACTTTTTACTTTTTCGAAATAAATGCACGACGAGTCTCAATCGTTAAATGATGCCATTGGACGAAAAAGAGATGCCGATTCTGGGAAGCTATTTCCTCTTGTGCGCTATTCGTTCGTTCAATTTATCATTTCTCCCCGCGTTTGATAGTAGTTATAAACGCAGAATTCATAGATTCGGTGAATTATAAGTACAGAAACTTAAGTCCATAACCAATCGCTTAAAATGGGTAAAATTTTGAAAATCCCATACATTTTCCTTCCCAAAAAAATAGTTTTATAAATCAAATTATTTTCAGGTTGCTAAACAAATAACAAATTTTTATACATAATAACATAAGCTAAAGAAATTTTTGTTTTCAGAATCAATCTTCAATTTGTTCAATCTCAATCACAAAAATATTAATATATCATCACGAGATAAAAATAGCTCTGTAAATTGTGAATTACAAACTAATTTTCATTTCTTGCTTGTTTGTTCCTTGTATTCTGTTCTGTGATCATTAATAATAAGATCGACTTCTTTTACTATTCTTTACAGAAAACAGAATTAATAATTGTCTTCATTTATTTGAAATTTTGATATTATCAGCATAAAGGCGCATCGCTGTATACTTTCAATAATTCTCAAATCTAACCTACGAATAGAGTTTCATAACTAATTTCATAACGAATTTGCATTTATGCAAGTACTTGATCTTACTTAATTCGGAAGCGGGAATTTCAAATATAATATTAATTTCGTTCCGAAGGCTGTAGATTTTTTCTTCAAAATGATATTTTTAGGTTAATTTATTTTTTTTATCTGAATCTACAAGTTTATAAAAAAACGTATAGGTTTACACGCATACATATACACTTGCCTGTCCCGTTAAAAATTAAGACGAAAAAAAAACATACAACCTTTAACCCCTTGGGGACGGGTGATTCAGAAAAGCATTCGTACAAAATCAGAATCAAGTTGTAATTAAATAAAAAAAACGCCCTATCGCGCCGACTGTCACAAATACGTGACAGCATAAAACCGTATCAAGCAGGTTAAAAAGATAAAACTGTTAATCAAAGTATTTCTTTAGCAGTNAACATTTTAAATCATTTTTGAAAAGTGCCTGTAAGTGCCAGTACTTTTGAATTCTTTATTCGCGTTATATATTACATTTTGAGTTGTATTCTGTATTTTCTTGCATTTTTATTTTCTGTTTTTACTTGATTGTTTTATTTTGCATTTTTTATTTTTATTTCACATTTTTTTGTTTAACATGTTCTTCACATTATTTATTGATTTGTTTTGCTTTGGCTATATTAATACAATATTAGAAAGCGATATTTTTTTTCAGATATAATTGTGTGAGCTGCTGACAAGATTATATCTCCTGCTTATTTTAATTTTTTTCAATTACTTTTTTTTTTAATTTAAAAAAAAATTTAATTTGTGAATATTTTTTAAAAACATTTTTAAATAATTTTTTCTCCTCCATTAAACATTTTCAATATCTTTTTTCTTGTTTTTGATATTTTTAACTTAAATGTCGATAGGTACACCTATAATTTGTACAGCAACCATCTGCTAACTTTAGAAAATAAGAGAAAAAATATCAAAGATTGGTTTAGTTTACACAAATGCTGGTTAATTTTACAGGTTTGCATGGGTTTTAACCATTGGATCCGAATTTATATGAGAACTAGACAAAGAGGAAACCGACTAATTAAAAACTGGTTATAATTTTTTTATTAAAGATAATTGATTTCTTTTTTTCATTAAATCCATTTTTATATTTAGTTACCAAATGAAACCTGATATCTACCTATATTATCATTTAAATAATTCGGTAGTAATCAATGCATTATCTCTTTCTGAAACAAACTCATCATAACAGAATTTTGCCGACACTTTTTACTTTTTCGAAATAAATGCATGGCGAGTCTTAATCGTTAAATGACGCCATTGGACGAAAAAGAGATGCTGATTTGGGGAAGCTATTTCCTCTTGTGCGTTATGCGTTCGTTCAATTGATCATTTCTCATCGCGTTTAATCGTAGTTATAAACGCATAATTCATAGATTCGGTGAATTATAAGGTGAATCCGTGAATTATATATTTCGGTGAATTATATATTTCGGTCCATAACCAATCGCTTAAAATAGGTAAAATTTTGAAAATCCCATAGTACATTTTCCTTCCAAAAAATTTGTTTTATAAATCAAATTATTTTCAGGTTGTTAAACAAATAACAAATTTTTATACATAATAGCATAAGCTAAGGAAATTTTTGTTTTCGGAATCAATCTTCAATTTGTGCAATCTCAATCACAAAAATATTAATATGGCATCACGAGATAAAAATAGCTCTGTGAATTGCAGACTAATTTTCATTGAAAGATCTTGTTTGTTTGTTCCTTGTATTCTGTTTTGTGAACATTAATAATAAGATCGACTTCTTTTACTATCCCTTACAGAAAACAGAATTAATAATTGTCTTCATTTATTTGAAATTTTGATATTGTCAGCATAAAAGGGCATTGCTGTAAAGTTTCAACAGTTCTCAAATCCAACCTACGAATAGAGTTTCATAACGAATTTTGTGTAGCATTTATGCAAGTACTTGATCTTACCTTATTCAGGAGTAAGAATTTTAAATATTATATTGGTATCGTTCCAAAAGCTATTGGGTTCGATTTTTTTTTCAAAATGATATTTTTAGGTCAGTTTATTTTTTGTCTGAATCTGCAAGTTTATAAAAAGCGTATAGGCTTATATGCATGCATATACACTTGCCTGTCCCGTTAAAAATTAAGACGAAAAAAAAAACTTATAACCTTTAACCCTTTCGCGCCGACTGTCACAAATACGTGCCAGCATAAAACCGTATCAAGCAGGTTAAAAAGATAAAACTGTTAATCAAAGTATTTCTTCAGCAGTTTATTTGTGGGCGGAGTTATAATTGTTTGATTCATTTAATTCACCAATACTTTGTTCAAAATAAAACTATTTAGTTATACTTTGAATTAACATTGATTACATATATGATAAAACTATCAATAATTAAAGTAAAAGCAAAGTAAGTCTGTCAAATTAGCAACGACTACATTTAAGTTAAAGTTTTTTTATTTAATTACAACTTGATTCTGATTTTGTTCGAATGCTTTTCTGAATCACCCGTCCCCAGGTGGTTAAGAATCATCATCAACTGAAGAAATGTATCGTATCCTTCTCCTATCATTCTCTACGTAGTAGAGAAGTAGGAACAATTAGTTTTCATTTGTGTGAATTATCCTGGTTTGGATTTTATTATTTAACACTTTCATCCTGGTAATGGTTTCGCCTTTGTCGTTTAAAATTTAAATTAAACTCAAATTTCCTTAAAGCTTGCTTATTTTACTTTAAAAATTAACAATCAATTGCAATCAGTTACCATATTTACTAATACAATAATAGAGAACAGCGAGTATTCCTGGAAGACGAGTTAACTCGTCCTTTGCGATGAAAGAGTTAATTGCATAAAAACTGTAGCTTGTAGGCAGAAAACAATTACAGATTTGAAATAAGCAACTCAAAAATATTTAAGTTCCACTAAAATATCTCTTGCAACAAAAAACAAATCAAAAAAACATTTTGTTGTCTAATAAATTTTATTTCATTTGCTCCCAGTTAATTCCTCAAAACGTTATAGATTTCGATTCGTTTCTGCAATCAAAATTTTTATATCCTACCCAGCTAGTTTCAAAATTCATTTTCAAATAAATTAAAGAACAATTATGTACATTAACACATTGCAGATATTAATAATCAAATTTTATTTCATTTCATCCCAGCTTATTCCTCACAATATTAAAGATTTTGATGCTTTTTTGCAATCAAAATTTGCATATTCTACCCCGCTAATTTCAAAATTGATTTTCAAATAAATTATGTTCATTAACACATTGTAAATATTAATAATCAAATTTTATTTCATTTGTTTCCAGTTAATTCCCCACTATATTAAAGATTTTGATGCTTTTTTACATTCAAAATTTGCATATCCGACCCGGCTAAATTCAAAATTCATTTTCAAATAAATTAAAAATCAATTATGTATATTAAAATATTGCAAATATTAATAATCAAATTTTATTTCATTTGTTTCCAGTTCATTCCACACAATATTGAAGATTTTGATACTTTTTTTGCAATCAAAATTTGCATATTCTACCCCGCTAATTTCAAAATTGATTTTCAAATAAATTAAAAATAAATAATGTACAATAACACATTGCAAATATTAATAAATAATAATAAAAGAATTAAAAAAATGTTTTACCTTGATAACGAATGGTGTATAAATTACCTCCGATTCTAAGCTCCAGAATTTGAGCAATCACAGAAGGATAAATTACAGCGAAATGTCATTTATTTATGCAGTGAAGATATCATTTATATGTATATATATATGAGAATGGAGTTATTTCTAGGAATTGGTATTAATGAAATGGAATTCTCTTACTCGTTTGAGGGAATAGAATACTTAATACTCGTTTTAGGAATGATTTTATGAAAAGTATACGCGTGTATGTAAGCTAAACAAGGATTAAATAAAACTAGTTATTTTTTCTTTTTGCTCAGAATCTAAAGAGATTTAAACAATCATGCAATGAATCATTTCGTTTTCAACTAATAAAACTATAGCTAAATATATAATTAAACTAGAGATAAATATCATGATTGATATTTAAAAAAACTAATTATTTTAAAGTACTTCTAAAAAAGTAATTGCATCTTTTTTACATATTTTGTCTTAGCATGCAATTGTAAAATTATGTTTTGAAGAAATATTACAGAGTTCGGACAATAGTACGGAAAAACTTCTATGCTAACTCAATGCAAATAATTTTTCGTTTAGCTGTAAATGTTTGGTAGATTTTACGCAACAAAGCGGATGGAAAAATTTAAAATATCATGCTTAAAGCTTTTAGAAATGGTGCCATTTTTGAGTATGCAAATAAATTCTTTCTAGTTTTGATACCAGTCATATTTGAAATCATTCTTTACGATTGAAATTTTGCATGAATTATTACTTATTAATTTTACATGAAATATTCGAATACTTTTTAAATTATAGTAGCATTGAAAATGGAAAAAAAGCTTTTAAATTCCTTCTCTCATTTTAGTCGATGCAATTTTTGTATGAGCAGATAGAACTCCACTTCTGAATGCTTCAAGCATAATCTTTCAAGTTGGGTCAGCAATTTTGCCATGTAAAACCTATCAAACCATTTGCTGCTAAAAGAGCAATTGTTTCCTTAGAGTTAATATATTTTATTTTATAACCGTCGTTGAACTGCGGATCCAATTCTCGGGTTTACGACAACTAATGTTCGATTCAGTAGCCTTGTAATTTTGAACCCAATCCAGAAGACAAAGGAAACTCCTGGATCAAGTATTGGGAGAAATTTGCTTATGTGGAGGACTTTTTGATGGAACTAACCCTTATTTGCGTCACATGGAGAGAGGAAAACCACGAAAACCTCCCATGGTTAGTGTGACGGCAAGAGGACTCTAACTCATGACTCATGATCCGTCTATCACTGAGGATATTTCTACGTCAGCACAGTAGACGGTGTGAGCCGTGTACGGGATTCGTATCGACCAGCCATTGCTGAAATTCGAACCTGGTTCATCTTATTGGAAGGCGAACGCTCTATCCCCTGAGCCCTCACTGCTCATAGAGTTAATATAGAAGTGTTTCCATATTTTTGTCCAACCCTTATATTTTGTTCTTTAAAATTAAAAAAACAACAAATACTTTTAATGTAATTCGCCAAGTCTCCGGAACGATCAGTATTATTATTTTTTATAATGAATTATTTTTTTATTATTTATTATTAATTTTTTTACTTATTATTTTTATTAATTTTTTACTTATTATTTTTTTATTATTTTAACAAAATATAGTCGAAAAATTATACGGTATAGAAATTTTAATTTCATTTTAAAATACGCAGTTTTATTTGAGCAAAATTAGTCTATCAATATCTGAGTTATTCAATTTTTTAAAGTCACATCTTTAAAATTTTATTTCTCAAAAAGCTATTCGACTAATTTCGTTCAAATTTTGCATTTTCCCATTTAAAAGTACCTTCATGAAAATGGTGCAAAAATCTGCATACCTTAAATGCAAAATATTTCATCGATTATTAAGTAAAATAAAATAATTGTTGTGCGGAGCTATCTTATGATAAACGGATTTTATGATTTTGTGCAAAAATTTTTCTATTTGCTTAAAAACTTTCCAGTGAAACACGATAAAAGTAATATTAAAATTAGGGGACCCAAAATTTCTATCACTATACTGACTAAATTATTAGAACCATATTTTCAATCTATCTATTTTGAGAGTCAACAATCTAAATCAAAAAAAAAATTAAAAAAGGTGTGTTTTTCCGATAAAATATTTTTTTGTAACTGATTTTACGATCAAATCCCATCATTAGATTAAAAGTTATTCAGGGTGTTCATTTTCTTTTATTTTGCGCAGTATGCATCAGACTGCTGTTAAGGCTCAATCTCAAAAAGGAAATGTTATTCCATTCCAATTCAGTTTCTAAGCACATAATTTCTTATTAACAGTTTTAAAAAAAACTCAGAGTTTGTGATTTTTTTTTAACTTTAAATTGCTATAAATTAAATTTTATAAATATTATTATAATGATCATTAAAATAAATCATAACAAGTCATTTTAACTCGTTTTGTCCCATATTTACATATTGAAATGATACAAAATGTGGTTTCATGGAAAAAGTGTTATAATATATTATCGAAATTAATTGGTTTTTCTGCTGTTAGGGCATTCAAAAAGTCTCTGATAGATCAAAAAGTACTTGCTCCTTATAATTCTAGATCTAATCAAAAATAACTAAATCATTGTGGTATCTGAGAATCTTTTAATTCACCCAGATAAATGAAAATACTGAAAAAAGTTTCCCATCACAATGAATGTCTTTGAAAAAAGGAACTGTCCTAAATATATGACGCTGGGCGTTAACCGGTTAAACTATATTACTGAATTTAAAATTGTTTATTCATTACTTAGAAAATTTAAATAGTGATATTATAATTATAATTAAGAAATTATAAATTTCATTAAGCTTTAACTTTAATCATAAAAGCTCTTGAAAGTTAGGTCGCTTCATAATTATGTATATTTATTTGGAAATATTAAGTATAGTGGTGACGTTTTATATTCTTAATTTTAATAACACTTTTCAAATTTTCTGAGGACTAAACGAGTCCTGTTATTACACGCAAATGTATAATTTGAATTTGCTGAAAATGGAATGGAACTAAAAAAAAACAAGCTAGAAAGATAATTCACAAAATTATTTTCATCTATGCAGCTTTTGATTTTAAAAATAAAATTCATATTCAATATCTGCATTAAAATCATCACTTTGCACAATGTGTCGTTTCTTAAGTTTTGAGATTTATTTTATATTTATTAAAGTAATTTGGTAATTGGAACTAATCAACACAACAATATATTTGCAATACATTTTAATACTATGAAGATCAATAAAAATTTGAAACAATCTTACATTAAAATGCTTTGAAAATTTTTAAAGCAATGATTTCTTTTTAAAAAATCATTTGATTTCTTAAATCAAAGATTTATTTCAAAAACTCAGTTGATTTGAATTAACAAATTCTGTTCGAACTAATTAAAATTATCTCATTTCAATTACTTCTTTTTTACATTTGAAAAGAATTATTAAAAAAACACAGTCCATAGTGGTAAATGAAGTGAAAAAATTTAAAAGTGAGGATAAATGGCTTTTGATATTATTGTAAATTTCATAAGCTTTTGTTTTTCATCAATTTTAGAATTCGTTTGGTCAGACGTAATATTTTTCAAATTTTCAAAGATCGATAGTAATTAGTTAAAATCCTCGATCATTTTCAACCAATTTTTAAAATTTTCAGAAACGTGACTACTTTGTTATTCCACGTTCTGTAAAATGCTTCAAAGTAGTAGCGAAATTTAAAAAAAAAAAAAAAAAAAAGTTGAAAAAGCANAAAAAAAAAAAAAAAAAAAAAAATATTATATGTCCTTAACTCTTAAAACCAGCTTTTTTTTCTAGTCGTAGACCATGAAACTTTTTTTTAACAAAAAAAGTTAAGTAAAATTCTCCAAACATAAAGATAAGAAAAATATTCCAGATCTGCCAAGAGAAAAAACTATGCCTTGTTCAGAAACATTGGATGACATACAGAAATCACCAAAAAATGTGTCCTTCTTGGACTTTCTTTCAGTAATAGGACAGAAAACATGTAGCGATAAATTAGATTAATTATAGTTTCCCTCAAAATTTCTGTGTCCCCCACATTGAGACAAGATAACATTATCAGTCAGAATAATGAAAATCCCTTGAACCCTACCTTTGTTGAACTACCTTGAGCTCCCGAACATGGTCCTTGAACATGGTGTTCAACAACATATAATCTCACGTCGGCCTCGCCTGAATTCAAAAGACAAGAAAAATATGTAGCTCATCTTTAAGTGAACTCGTTTATTGGAATTTGTTCTTTTAGTGAATGATTTAACTTAATAGCCGATTCTTACTATTGTCTTAACAAAAGGGATTTCAAAGGGGGTAGGGATTTCAAATTATTAGCCAAATATCAAAAGTATTCACCAATTTTCGAAAATTCTCGCCAAATGCAAATCTTAACAATTTTTCATGATTAATTTTTTCCTGTAGAAAAATATTTTACGGTAGTTTGTTTCAGGTTTATATTATTTAGACACAATTCTAATTGGTTACGCAACACATCTACCGACAATTACTGTAATGCAGTGTTTCGCAAACTTGTGACTTTTGTGTACCCTTTCTAAATTATTCGTAACGCTGTGTACCACTAGTAAAAAAATGAATGTATTTTTTAATGTAAAAAAATTGCACAAAAGTTAAAAATCACAACTGGCTGTTGACACCACTAATTATTAACTGCTAACTCTGTAAAAAAATAGCTAATAGAAAAATACGTAATCGTAAATGTTTGTTTTTTGTTTTTAAATAAAAAATTTTGGAAATTTTCGTTTGCTGCAAGATATTTTACATAAGATCGCTTACCCTCGCTAAACTTTTCCCGTACCCCTGGAGGTACGCGTACTACACTTTGGGAAACACTGCTGTAATGGAATAAAAAATATACCGATTTGTTTAGAAAAAATCATTTTGACGTAATTTTAATTTCTTTCCAGGAGAAAAAATTCATTCGCCAAATTTACTATTATATATATATATATATACAAGGAGGCTTCGCCCCCTGCTCACTGGCGCTCACAAACCCCCGTAACTGCTTTCACAGTTCATTTCGGATTGCTTCGCAATCCAAAGCTCGCTTTGCTCGCTCATTGGATACGTTCTTAACGTCTAGTTTTTGTATACTTTTTTGAATACTGAAGTTCCGAAAACTTTTTACTGTAGAAAATTCTAAACCTGTACATTTCAATATTAATTTGAAATTGCAAACAGTTCACATATTTTTCTTAATCACACTATTCTAAATTTCAGTTGTTGAGAAAAGTAACTGTTGTAAGTTTTGTTTTAAAGTCTTTCCCACCAGAGGGCTAAA
>NC_092212.1:77750343-77775746 GCF_043381705.1 Parasteatoda tepidariorum
TATATATATATTAAAATTCCTGCATCACTTGGTTAACCTTTTAAATGTTTTGGTTCTGCGATTCGAACAGCATAAGTGTAGTCTGAAAAAGTGGTTCTTGGAAAATAATTAAGAAAAGATTCATCTGTTCAGAAATTGAAAGAAAATTTTTAATTTTGGCAGAATTTTTTCAATTTAACTAAAGCTCAATTTTATTTACATTAAAATTATTATTGATATTTTTCAAGAAACTACCAAATAACATTGAAAAATGTGAGAATTAATATTTTAAATAAACATTTGTAGTTGGATGAAATGATCTAGTCTGCAACACGAATTTTAACAACTCCTCTAATTCTAAATTATTCTGCTTAGAAATAAGTATTAATGACTGAATATGTACGAAATTCTTCGAAATCTACGTTTTAAAAACAAATTGCATAATGGGTTTCCAAGTAATCTCTTAACTATATGAGCTATACTTGTTTAAACACGTGATAATAACAAATTCTCTTTTCGCTAATATTATTTATTTTTATAATAGCTTTACAACTAACTGTAATTCAAAGATCATTACGGATCTTTGATTTATTTATATCACTAAATACAGTGTGTCATTCACAAGTTTTTCATTCAGTTTTAGCTAAGACATTTGTATATATGTATATATTTAAAATGCATTTAATTTATTATAAATTTTAAGTATAAATGTACATATTTTTCGTATTATTTTGTTTTATAAAATGGAGAATGTACATGTGTGCAAAATTATACATCAGTTTAAGACTTAAATTAGTTATTAGTATTTTATTTTATAAGCGTCATTGCACAGCTGACTCAATTTTTTGCGGTTCGTAATGTTTTTAATGTCAGACTGGTAACGGTGAGTCAGAAAAAGCTAATAAATAAAATCAGCAAGAATTTATGCCTAAATGCTAGAAACAAAAATAAAAATTATAAACATCATACTGTAAAATCAGCTGTAACATTATAGCTGCCAATTTTATTGTTTGTTGAAATTACATACATTTGCAGGCTTATGTACTCAATTTAGCCTTATAAAACCTTTGTCAAATAGAAGAATAGATTGCACAATACAGAGGACAGCACGAAGATACATCCAGGGTAACAGCGGGATTCGAACCCGCCACCTTTAATAATTGAATGTTAAGTTGCTTTATTCCGTTGTACTTCTTGTGCATTTCTTTACACACCATCGCAAATTCAAGTTACCAAGTTTTAGTTTGCAATACAAAATGCATAACATAGAGAGAAAATATAAGAACGGGGAATAGCCTTACTATACATGAAACACCACACCTGAGGAATTTAAAATTGTTAAATTTTAAAGATTCTAGTCCAATGTTGTAATTTTATGTTTCAAGGGTTAGAGCGTTCCCCTTCCAATGAGGCGAACCGGGTTCGAATCACAGTCGATACGAATTCCGCATCCGGCTTGCACCAACCACAGTGCTGACGTGAAATATCCTCAGTAGTAGACGGATCATGAGTTAGAGTCCCTTTGCCACCAGGCAACAAAGTGAGGTGTTCGTGGTCTTCCTCTCCGCGTAAAGCAAACGAGGGTTTTCTTCCATCAAAAAGCTCTCCACGTTAGCAAACTATCTCCCAATACTTGATCCAAGAGTTCCCTTGTCTTCTGTATTGGGTTCAAAATTGCAAGACTACGGAGTTGAACATTGGTAGTCGTAAACTGAACATTGGGTCGGCTGTTCAACGACGGTCGTAAAATAAAATTTTCAATAAAAATATAAGAAATTTAGGTAAAATCAATTTTCAAATTGCTTAAATTTTCATGCTTTTACTTCGTAAGAAACTTATTAAAAACGAGGTTATTTTGCAAAGATTTTTTAATTATTTCAAGCATCTAATCTCACAAAAATGCAATTGCAGCCACCCCATCTTCTCAAATGTATATACAACGTATGATATATATTTCTCATACACATATACATACCTGCCAACTTTTAATCCCTTCCATTATGATTCTTGCCAGGGGTATTCAATTTTAAGCAAAAAATACGTTGTATTTGAAAAAGCTTAAGATGACAATCACCATAGTAACACATATTAATATATATGATTAATTTTTTGCTAAGGTGATCGAAATAATTTAAAAATTAAGCTTATAAAAGAAAAAATCGTGCATATTTACTACCACTTTAAATATAACAATAAAATTTTTCGCCAAATATGTAAAAGCTAACAAGTATGTTATGCTAGCGTTATGCTAGCGATTTTAAAAAGAAGTTGCTAGCTTTTTAGAATATAGAGCACACAGTCGCAAATAATTTAACTTGATTTAAATTTTTTGTAAGAAAAACTGGTAGTAAAATAGTTAAAGATATTTTTTAATTTCTTAAAAGAATTAGTTTTAGAAAAGTATTTTTTGAAAATGCTGAAATTCCGTAATAATTGGTAGCAATGTTCGCCGTACTTTACTTAGAGGCAGGTTCTGCCAAATGCTGCTCTTTTGAAGCTAAATAATTTACACAGTGATAAAACGTTCTGTAGGGAATGATTATGTTACCCAGGGGTGAAAGCGAGACGAACCATAGCTAGTTTTCGGGAGGAGTGAATCTATTCTCTTTTCCGAACATAGAACTGCCAACTTTCTGGGGTTTTCATAAAAATTTATTTTAGTGGTAACTAACTTTATGTTTTAATTTATTATTTTCTATTCATTTAAATTTATTTTCCACATCACTGCATATAAATTAATTACAAGTTCTCTTGCAACGCCACTTTGTTATAGTTCTCTGGTGGTGAGGTTCTTTAAATGTTGGCAAATGATCAAAAATTCTTAAACTTTGGTTTTTCAATATCTACCACTCTATAAATATTCTGCACCGTAGTAGGGATAAAGTGGGGATCTCGTCATACTCGCGCATAGTGCCATTAACTGATTCATCGGATCTGTTAAAGATATCCATAACCAGAAGTCAATGACACTTACCTGCCAACTTCAACGCATTCGACGCAAAATTTTATTTCTATATTTAAGGTGGTAGTAAAATATATGCTTTCTTTAGATTCCTTGCATTCATAAACTTAATATATCATCTTTTTGCCCACCACTATTTCTAAAAAAATTAAGCGTAATATTATTATTAATATGCATATCTGCCAACTCTTCCGGTTTTTCCGGAGGATTTTAATTTCGTATTTAAAGTGGTACCGAAACTCATGTCATGCCATTAAAATTCTTTAATTATAATAATAATTATAAATGAGTTTGACCACCACTACGTTTAAATAATTACAACAAATATATAAAAGCATACTAATCTTAACGGTAGCGAATTTTAACCTCGTCAAAATATAAATAGGTTGTTTTTCGGTAATTGTTTTACTACCACTTGGAAAATTCATTCTCAGAAAGAGTGAAATTTGGCAGGTATGACTATGTAATATTATAGTGTTAGTCCGCATAAACTTTATCATAATACTAAAATGCCACCTTGCTCTGGACAGCAAATAAGTATTTTAAAGTGGTAGTTTATCAATTGTGATTCTTGGCAGGGCTCGAAAAAACTCAGAAATTTTACCCGTCCCTGAGGACGGTTTGTCCAACAATGTACCCGTCCTCCTTTGAAACTAACCCGACGCTTCTAAATACATAAAAAAGTTATTTTTTCCTATTTATTACAAACATTTATATAAATTGCACAATGAATTAGTAGCTACTAGGATTACATTACACAGTAATAAATGAAATGCTAGGTTACTAATAGTAAAACCTAGTATTTCTTTTATGAAATAATTTAAATGACAAAGGTCAAGTTATCTGGAATGTCAATTTATCCGAGGGTACTGCGTTTTTTAAATGAATCAAATATGACGTTTGTCAGTTCCACAATCAAGCCTATGATTTACGGAGGTTTCTGCACAGAAATCTGAAAGGGGTTTTCCATTTAGGTGGATGTTCATAATTGCGTTTAACGCTTACGTAATATGTTTTTTTGTAAGTTCATTGCTGAAAAGTCCCTTTAAACTGCTGCAGTACTCCCAGACGGAAAAAACATCAATCCACCATGCACAGTATGTTGCCGTACGGGATTTCTAGATTAGAGGGTCATTTTAGAAGTGAGGCGCTAGACTCTTGTAAGAAAACAAATCTTGAAACTGTATCACGAACATTAACGGGAAAATGCCCGTCCGCGCGGACGTCTGATTCGAGAAATTCGTTGTCCGCGGGAACTTTTTGACAGCCGAGGACGGGCGGACGGGTGGTTTTTCGAGCACTGATTCTTGGTTTAATAAATTCAATTTAGTAGATTTTTATCCACCACTGTTTCTAAACAGGTTAATGGATAAAAGTCATTACAAGAGATAAAATAAAAATGCGAACTGGTTTTGTAATTTTCCTTACAAAATTCGAAATGCGTCAAAATGACGCGTCCCGTAAACTTAGTGTTAAAACTGCTATGAAAATAGTTTGTCTACATGTTTTATTTTTTTTTTACCCAGATTATCAGAACCCTGAGAATATATTTACGACTCGCCCGTCTCGAGGAGGTTAAAACTTTCGTACAAAGGGTAGCAAGTGGCAACTCTCTACATGTAATGCTAACGTATGTTAGCAATCTTTAAACTTTTGAATAACATGGTAGTAAGCAAAATTCTCCTGAGCTAGGAAGCAGTTTATATATATGCTATAATCATAAAAAAGTTTTGGTAGTTGCAGAAATTTTATTTTTCTCGTAATAAAAATGCTGGAATGAAATGCAGGGATACCGTGTCCTCCGCTTTCAGCAAAGGTTTTAATAAATTGGCATTAAATAATAAAACTTGTAGAATAATAATAAATAAGCCCCCTCTTTAAATATGTCAACACAAAATAATTTCATAGCCTCTCAGGGGCCTTTTTTCCTTTTCATAGTAATTTATTGGATCATGTCATATATTTATCATGATTTGTGATGAGAAAAAATAAAGAAAAATAAAAGAATACCATGATCATAAATTAGAAATAAGTTGCCGCGATCGCAACGTCTATACATTAATCGGAGTTTATATTAAGTATAAGTAGAATGAAGGGTTATCGAGAGATTGTGATAAGAGTGCGAAACCAATCTCATTTCAGTGCTAAATTAATTAAATTTGTTAGATTAAAATAGCATCACTGATAAAAGAGTGTGATGGGGGTCTAATTTTAGCATTTCAGGTTTCCAAATATTATTGTAGTTAGCAGCTGAGCGATTTGGGGCTTTTTATGAAAAACTTGTGCATAAAAAGTCATTAACGTTTCTATGAGAGTTTTTAAGTCTCTGTGTATGTCCTTATTTCTGATTAAATAAAGGACAATTCTCATTTTTCTGAGTAATATGTTTTGGAATACATTGAGGTTCTCTTAGTTTGTTCTTTACTAATATTGCACCAGGCATATGTAATTATTGGTTTAACATAAGTACGATAAATATAGCGTTCACTTTTGAGTGACATTTTAGAACATGAACCCAGTAAGCAGAGATAGCTGCAATAAAGTTGCATTTCATATGATACTCTCAATTTTCGACATATAGTAGTGGTAAAATTAAAATCACCATCGCAAATTCAAGTTACCAGCGACTATCGCTCAAAACAGCGAAAGTCGCTGTTTAGAGCGATTAAAATATAATACTGGGGAATAGTGTAGCTATACATGAAACATCATATTCAAATTCAAATTGTTAATTATTTTTTAAGATTCCAGTTCAATATTATTATTTTTATGGCTCAAAGGTTAGAGCGTTCACCTTCCGATGAGGTGAACCAAGTTCGAATCTTAACGATGGCTGGTCGATACGAATCCGCATCCGGCTTGCACCAACCATAGTGATGACTTGAAATATCTTCAGTGGTAGATGGATCATTAGTCAGAGTCCCTTTGCCACCAGGCAAATCGTAGGAGGTGCTGGTGTCTTCCTCTTCGCGTAACGCAAATGAGGATTTGTTCCATCAAAAAGTTCTCCACGAAAACAAAATATCTCCCAATACTTGATCCAAGAGTTCCCTTGTTTTCTGGATTGGGTGCGAAATTGCAAGGCTACGGATATATATATATATATATATATATATATATATATATATATATATATATATATATATATATATATATATATATATATATATATATATATATATATATATATATATATATATATATATATATATATATATATATATATATATATATATATATATATATATATATATATATATATATATATATATATATATATATATATATATATATATATATATATATATATATATATATATATATATATATATATATATATATATATATATATATATATATATATATATATATATATATATATATATATATATATATATATATATATATATATATATATATATATATATATATATATATATATATATATATATATATATATATATATATATATATATATATATATATATATATATATATATATATATATATATATATATATATATATATATATATATATATATATATATATATATATATATATATATATATATATATATATATATATATATATATATATATATATATATATATATATATATATATATATATATATATATATATATATATATATNTTTCAAACGTCGCCACAAATTTTCAATTGGATTGAGATCAGGGCTGTTTCCTGGCCATGGTAATATATCTATGCCTTTATTATGAAAGCATGCTTTGCATACTTTTGTTGTGTGGCATGGAGCTGAATCCTGCTCCTGCTGAATCCTGCTGAATGGCTGAATCCTGCTGAAAAATAAATGGTGCGTTGTTGGAGAAGAGATCTCTTATGGAAGGTATCAATTTTGGTTTCAGGACAGTTTCGATGTATTTTTTGGCACTCAGGATGCCAAATCAGGCCGAAAAAAATTCACAAGTGCCACTACCGATAGAAAAATTAAATGGCTATGCCTTCAAGATAGAAAAATGTCATCGGGTGCCATTAGATGTGAAATGAATGCAGCTGGTATTGCAGTAAGTTCAAGAACAATAAGAAGAAGGTTATCAGGATTTGGACTACAAGCTAGAATTCCAAGGAAAAAACCATATTTAAATCAAAAGCAACGCGAAAAACGAGTTAGGTTGGCAAAAGAACACATTAAATGGTCAGAAAATCAATGGAAACAAGTAATCTGGAGTGATGAGAGTAAAATATCGCTCTGTGGAAGAAATGGTAGAAAATACGTGAGACGTAGAGTAGGTGAAGCGCTTCATCCTGATTGCATTGAAGCAACTACAAAAAATCCAACAAATGTCATGATTTGGGCATGTATGTCTGCAGATGGTGTGGGCCGAATTCAAGTGTAGTAATAGTTGGTAGCAATGTAAATGAGACCACTTTAATAAAAAGCAGGTTCTGCCAACTTCTGCTCTTTTAACCCTTTCGCTCCGACTGTTACAAATAAGGCCAGCATAAAACCGTATCAATCAGGGTAAGAAGATAAAACTGGTAACCAAAGTAGTTCGTTAGCAATTTATTTGTGGGCGGGGTTATAATTTAATAGATATTTATCCACCACTGTTTCTAAATAATTCATAGGTTTATATAATTCGCCACTTTTTGGGTAGTTGAGTCATGCTATACCTTTTTTAAAAAAAAACAAAAATAGTCAAATATTCGCAAAATTTAGTTTGTAGTTATTTACCGTTTTTTTTTTTTTTAATTATTTCGGCGTGTCCGGAGCAGTTGGTATCTCTGATAATACAGCGTATGTTTCTGCAGAAAAGTGTAATTTAAATTCCATTATACTGTCACTGGGGAAAATCATCCTCGAAAGGATTAAAAGCTGGCAGGTATGATGACATGTAAAAACTTTAACTGTATACCTCTTGTTCTCGTCTGGTCTGTTAAGTATAACTGGACATCTAACGCCAAAATTGGCCCTTTTCCCATTCATCCTGTGTTGATGGATATCTGTAAAAACTGATTACATGGTAGGGACACAAATTGCAAAATATAAAGTAAAAGGAGAAAATGGCGCTAAATGACAACATGGAAGTGCAATTAAAATTATACACAACATTACAAATAGAAAAATAAGTAGAAATGATTTTCAAAATTTTTTACCGAAATATTGAGAATTTGCTACCAATTTATTAACCTTTTCGGGACAGGGCAAGTCATAAATGTATTCACACAGAATCAGAATACTACTTGATGATGTATGGGTTAGAGGCCGCTGCGCAGCCTAGTCACCCAATTTATTTTTTAAAAAAATCGGAATCAGAATAGCTAGCTTAAGTTTGGACATGGCTAATTTCCCAAACTTATATTTCCTTTCACTTTAAATCTAAGAGATCCAATCCATGTTTGTTAAAAGAGTATAAGAATACAATTTTTAATTTGAACTGATGAAAATAGCTGCTATGAATAGAATAGAACTGCTATGAAAATAGTTTTTTATTTTATTTCCAATGAGCTGCATTATCGGTCGTGCCGATGAGCAGACCTAGTGCGTTCTCCAGAGCTGGTATCCACTCTTTCAGGACCACCACAATGGGTAGGATACCGTTGGTCATGTTAATTTGGACGTCTAGTTTCTGCCACACTAGATGGCAGCACCGAGACTCTATTTGGATGCTGAAGTGCACTAGGAATTTAATTTTGCCGGAAATGCCAAGAGCCAATAAGGCACTCCAGGGATCTTTTACATGCCGCATAATCATACGATCATAATGCACCCCGAAAATCCGGTGTCTGGGCCGGGGATCGAACCCGCAGACTTTGGCTCAGAAGGCCGACGACAAACCAAATGCGCCACCCAGCCACCGCTATGAACTGTCTACCTTTTTTACCTAGATTGTAAGTACCCTGAGAAAACATTTATGACTGACCCGTCACGAAGAGATTAAAACTTCCGTTCGAAGTGTAGCAAGTGGTAACTCTATATTTGTAATGCCAACGTATTGTTAGCAATCTTAAAATTATTTTGAAAAGCCATTAGATAAGTCTTGATCTTAAGTATGAAGCAGTTTATATATATGCTATAATTATAAAACAATATTGGTAGTTGTAGGAATTTTATTTTTCTGGAAAAAAATGCTGGAATGAAATGTATGGATACCAACTCCTCCGCTTTCAGCAAAGATTTTAATAAATTGGCATTAACACTAGGTCTACGGACGCTTCTTATATCTAGCTCTACGAACACGGGTCAATTTGAAGCATGAACAATTACATATAACACAGAGATGCCAACTTGCTCCGGACAGCAAATATATCTTTTAAAGTGGTAGTTTATCTATTGTGATTCTTGGTTATGAATTAGAAATATGAATTAGAATGAATTAGGCGCCGCGATCGCAACGCCTATAAATTAATCGGAGTTTATATTAAGTATAAATAACTAGACTGCAGGGTTATAGATTATGATAAGAGTACCAAACCAATCTCATTTTAGTGTTAAATTAATTAAATCTGTTAGATTAAAGTACCACCACTAATAAAGTGTGATAGGGGTCTAATTTTAGAATTTCAGCTTTCGAAATATTGTACTGATACTTGAAAAATTCATCAACTTGAGTTTTTTCAAGGATGCCAACTTGATTCTGATGATCACAGATGAGGTCTGATACAGCGAGTTGCAGAGTTGATTCAGATCCTTGACTATTCCGGTCAGCCCATTTGATGTTCCTGACGAGGAAAAAATTTTGATGTTTTGAGTTATTGATGTTTAATCCTTTTGGTGAGTAGTTCTTAATAATTCTCTCGAAAGTATGTCTGGAAGTGGCAAAGTTTGAAGCTCGTAGTTTAAAGTAAAGTACAAAAATTAAGTTTAACTTTATTCAATTCAATTTTTAAAGTACTGCAAAATGAGTCTTCGACGTTGCGGACGTGGTGGAAAGACAAGCACGCCTACCGGGCGTCAAAACCTCAGTGACTCTACGACGGATGAGGAATCCACAGAATTCGACAACAAAATCAAATCACGCAATATGGCTACATATCAAAATCATCCACGTGGCGGAAAATGGCAAACCGAAAAGACTTCACGAGAACCAACGGTAAATGTGGAAAGCATGAGTCCAGGTGAACGAAAGTTATATGAAGAATGGATGGAAATGATAAGGATGACCAACGAAGAAATTGAAACAACAGCGAAAGAGCTCCAGGATTGCTCGCAACTCAAAACTCAACTTATGGAAACTCAAGATGCAGGCCAAAATTTAGAACAGAAAAGCGAAATGACAACCGATACAGAAAATACAGCTAAAAATAATGCAGAGCCTCCTACAAAAAAGCGAAAAAGGAAGAAGAAAAAGCAAAACAAAGCCAAAAATATTGAGGATACACAAATCATGATTACAGAAAGCACCTCTTCTTCACCAATAGATGCCGCCACCTCCTTGCTACTATCTGAAACAATAGTCAACTCTGACATAGCTCCACCCATGGAAGTTCCCAATGAAGAAACAGACACACCCATAACCTCTGCACAAGCACATCCAACCATACATATTAAAGTATTACTCCGTGGACTATCAACAGAATACAAAACAGATGAGATCTCCCATCAACTGGCAAAAACAGGCATTACAACTCATAAAGTCATACAGTTTAAGAGAAAAGTGGGCGAGGCCTATAGGCTCCTCCCACTTTTTCTCATAATTCTTAAAAATACAGTGCAAAATCATCAAATTAACTCCATCACCACTATTCAAAGTATTCCAGTCAGAATAGAGAGATTTAGGGGGGGTCGTGGACCAATTCAATGTTTTAATTGTCAAGCATTCCACCACACTCAAAGATCATGCAACGCTGCCTCAAGATGTGTGAAATGCGCTGGCAATCATCGCTCCCACGAATGCAGAAAGGACAGACACACTCCACCAAAATGTTGCAACTGTAGTGAATCCCACACCGCAAACTACACTGGGTGCATAGCCCGTCCCACTAGGAAGGGCTCTCGCCCGATTCCCACAACAACAGCCGGTATGGCTCGCAGACTTGTCATAATAATAAAAGAACTGCAAGAACTCATAAAGAATGAAGAGGTACTCCAATTACTGCAAAGAATCATTAGAGATAATGCTCCATAATGTCATAGTCATGCCCAATTCCGGACTATTCATTCGGAACTCTTGCATTAGTGTAATATGTAGATTATCAAACTCTTCTTCAATGAAAAAAGTAAAACAGCTCAATTAAATTGCAAACTGTGTCCGATAGATGGCGACACCAATATTAAACAAAACTTCTGTAAATTTATCATATATCATGTTATATTTGTTTTACAACTTAAAATTACACAATTCTAACTTTATTCAATGCTAAATTGTCAATCGCATTTGCATATATTCTAATTTTACTCATAATTTATCACAACTTATGAATGCATCAAATTTAAATTCCATTCAATGCTAAAATATCAATTGTAATTGTTTACACATTAATTTAATTCATATTTTAATCACAACCTATGATTGCATCAAATTTAATACCAATCAATGCTTAAATATCAATTGTGCTTTTTATATTCACGAAAATTTCTGATTATTGCATAAATCATGACTTATATTAAATATCAAATCATGTTTAATTTATCAAGCAAATATGCTTGATCTTCTGTAATGCTACCTAAATGCTGCATAATTCAAAATGTTTTTTAATTCAACTTGTAAATACTTCATGATGAATGGGTTAGGGGCCGCTGCCCCTAACCGCTGACGGCCAGTTTTAGTTAAATAAAGAGAAAGAGAAAAAATATTGTAGTTAGGTTAGCAGCTGAGCGATTTTGGACTTTTTTGAAAAATTGTGCATTTAAAATCATTAAGTTGAGAGTTTTTGCAGGGTTCCCGCAGGTCTTGTAAATTTTAAAAAGTGGTAACAAAAATTAAACAAAAGTCGATAGTTCAATTTCTGTCCAACTACCACTAAAAATTGTTTTCCAAGGAAACTATAAATGTAAAAATTAAAAGAAATTCCTGCATCTAAACCACTTATCAACTAAGTGGTATATTAAAATAAGAAATATCGTCCAGTATTAACCTACATTTACTATCACTACTAAAAAATGTTTCAAGGACGCAGGTACCCTATTTTAAAGTCTTTGTGTATGACCTTATTTTTGGAAAAATGAAGGAGAATTCTCTGTAAGATGTGTTGGAATATATTGAGGTTCTCTTGGTTTGTTCTTTATTAATATTGCACCAGGCAGGGAATGCATACGTAATTATTGGCTTCAGTGTTTCCCAAACGTATGAATTTTGTGTA
Source organism: Parasteatoda tepidariorum (assembly GCF_043381705.1). Classification (NCBI taxonomy): domain Eukaryota; kingdom Metazoa; phylum Arthropoda; class Arachnida; order Araneae; family Theridiidae; genus Parasteatoda; species Parasteatoda tepidariorum. Next base: position 77,762,568 of record NC_092212.1, read on the forward strand.
TCCTTTATAAATTTTTCGTAACGCTGTGTACCACTTATAAAAAAAATTAATGTATTTTTTACCATAAAAAAACTGCACAAAAGTTAAAAATCACAACTAGCTATTGACACCACTAATAATTAACTGTTAACTCTGCAAAAAATAGCCAATAGAAAAATACGTAATCGTGAATTTTCATGGCTAGTTTTGTTTTAAATAAAAAATTTTGAAATTTTTGTTTGTTGCAAAATATTTTTCATAAGAACGCGTACCCCCGCTAAACTGTTCCCGTACCCCTGAGGGTGCGCGTACTACACTTTGGGAAACACAGGCTTAACATAAGTAAGATAAATATAGCTTTTGAGATATAGCTTGAGAGTAAGATAAAATCACTTTTGAGTGACATTTTAGAATATGGACCCAGTAGGTAAAGATAACTGCAATAAAGTTGCATTTCATATGATATTCTCAATTTTTGACATATGGTGGTAAAATTACTTAAAATGAAAAATACTAAACTAAAAATTACTTAAATTTCGTAACCACTAGAAAATATTTATTTACAAAGCGGAGCACGTTGGCATCTCTGGAACTGTCTTTCTAACCAGTTTTTGCTCTTTGCCGCCTTGACATACACAGGCTTTTAGACCTGGTGTTACCTACAACTAGGGCTGCCAATTTGCTATGCGCTTAACAAAAAAAAAATTTCTAGTGGTAGCTATGTTTATGTTTTAATGTATTATTTTTTTATTCATTCAAACTTATTATTCACTCCACTACTTCTAAATGATTTAAAAGTTCAATTCCAGCTCACTCGTGGTGAGGCTTTTAAAGTGTTGGCAAAATTACCAAAAATTTTGAAAGTTTTGGCTTTTATATTTCTACCACTCTACAATTTTTTTTAAAAAAAAGTGTTGTAGTTGGCAATATGAAAGCCTCAAAAAGAATGAGGCAAAGTGGGTTTTATATAAACTTTCCAATTTTGTACAGTGCTTCCAAAGAAATGGACCATCCTGAATAAATTTTTTATCTACTGATCGGATCTTCCCATCCTAGGACTCAATCTTAATGGTTCGAGGAGTTGACCTCAAATATGCTAATTAACAAGAGCAGACCATAGTTTAGGTCACGAAATCTGACTCAAAAAAGTACTTTCTCTGAATAAACTTACCTTTTTTCGACGGATTCGAATTTCTGACTCCAAATATATAGGGGGTAGACTCAATCTGGGAAATATGGTCCTAATAGTTTGGTCGAGAGAGCCGACCAAAATTTGGACCCTTTATTACTGTTAATTTAATTTTTGGCAATTTCGATATATCTCGAGAATGCAAAAAATAAACATTATTAAATATTTGTTATTTTTATTATTTTATTTAATAATGGTATTATTATGATGGTATAACAAAATACAAAATACGAAAAAATTGTATACCTTACAATTCAAAAAATTTTAAATTGTAGGGTATGCAATTTTTTGCATCATTTTTGAAGAATATAATTTTTCATGGCGAAAAAAAAAATTGAGCAAAATTGGTTGCTAAGTTTATGTTTTAAAGTGGTTGCTAAGTTTATGTTTTAAAGTGGTTGCAAAGTTTATGCTTTAAAGTATGATTCTTTGATTTGTAAATTTGATTTTAAGTCATTTCCCACGCCACTACATGTAAATGAGTTCATAAGAAACGCAACTTTGTTCCAGCTTTCTCATGGTAAAACTTCGAAAATTTCGACAAAATTCTTATAGTTTTTGTTCTTAATTGTCTACCACTCCAATGAAATATTTTGGAGAAAGCTGAGTTGTTGGCTGTCTGGAAAAGTCAGTGACTAAGTACAGTGACAAGTGACTAAGTACAGTGACTAAGTAATATATCAGCAAATAGGTATGTTTTTTTTAATGGCGGGTACTTGGGATGTATTGTCTCATTGGCCAGGAGTGCTACTCTTTTCTGGATACCCAGTGGTCACCTGTGGTGAAGCCACGGCGGTGGAGCAGCGTCGCCCACGTCACACAACCACAAACCCGTTTATGGGGCGGGTCACATTCACACAATCACACTTAGGAGAAAGGACATAGAACACAGAGAGAAAGAAACATCCATGCCCTGAGCGAGATTCGAACCCGCATCCATCGGCTCCACAGTCAGACACGCTAACTACTCGACCACATGGTCGGCTCAAATTGGTATGTAACCTAAAGAAAAATTTCTTAACTAAAATAAAAAAATGAATAAAATTAGAAAAGAATGGAGGAAACCAGATGAACAAGACATAAATTCTGTGATTTGGCATATAAATGAATTTATAAAGCGTCGTTTTAATGAAGAGGTGAATCAGTTTGCAAATTATAATAAAGAAGGAATAAAGGAACTGGAGGAAAAGGATATATATTATTGATACGTCAGGAAGGCTGTAAATCGCCATAGTATTGAATTAGAAAGTCAGCATATTAAGAAGTAATTAACTCGCCTTATTCTTCAAGGGACAATCCTACGCAATTTGTATACTAAGGAAAACTAATTGAACTAAGAAAAGAGGAAGCGAATCAATAAATCAGTAAAACAGCGGTGGATTGAATCAGCAAATTGTGAACCAGGCAATGGGAATAATATTGTCAATAAATCGGCGTATTAATGAAGAGGCAAAGGTGTTTGTAAATTATATTAGTAGTAATAAATACATAGTAATGATAAATCAGAAAGGCAGTAAATTGGCATTGTAGTGAAATCAGCATATTAAAAAGTAATTAACTCGCCGTATTGTTCAAGGGGCAATCCTACGCAATTCGTATACTAATGAAAACTGAACCGAGAAAAGAGGAAGCGAATCATTAAATCAGCAAGCCTAGAATCCGAGAATCGACAAAAAAGGCAAGTAGTAAATCGTAAATTAGATACACAACAGAATTAATTCTGAATATTGATGCATAGTATTAATGAAGGTGTAAACCAATTTGTGATAAAAAAAAATTGAAAACTTATGGCCTCACTCTTTTAATGCGACGTATAGATTTTGTTCGAAAATCTAATGCTCCGATTTTTGTTTATTATTTCGAATATAATGTTTGCTCTAATTCAACAATGAATTACATTATATGACAAAAGGTATCGTTTTCAGAATTTCGCGTCTCGGAAAGTTAAACTAAGATTCAACAAATTGTAGGACACATAAACTTTAGTTTTTTTTAAAAAAAAAAGCTTCAATAGATGAAGAAAAAAAAGAGTTGAACTAATGAAAAAAAAGTTGAAGTTCGTCTCTTATTTATAACACCTTTTAAAACCTTATCATTATGACTTTAAAACATTTTAGTTGTCACTGTGCTCCCATTTTTTTTTTCTTCGTCCTTTTGCACTATATTCTCAAGTTGTCCCCATTTTCATACTGGTTATTTATCTATCTACAAGGTCTATACTCAACGCGGAGAATATTTTCTAACCGCCATACTATTTAAAAGTAAAACGTAGCTCACATTTTTTGTTGTTACCATTTTACTTATTTTACTCTTTCTGGAATTTCCTAATTAAAAAAATGCGGAATTAAATAAAAATAGGTAATAAAGTTCTTTTTTTATTTACATTTATCTTAAAAAAATGGAATATCTATCTTAATTGCTATATATCATTAATAAGAACATTTTTATTTCGATCTAAATTTATTTTTCAGTTTATTGAAAAACCAATTTATTTAAAGATTTGAACAAATAATATTTTAATCATCATAAAGTGTCTGAAGCACCGATATTTGAGTATTTTTGAACTGTCAATTGACATTTTATTTGTTCCCAGTTTTCCATACATGGCCTTTATTAGAATGGAAGTAACTGTTTTTCTTGTAGTATCTTCAAATGCAAAATTTAAAAAAATTACAAAGAGTGTAGGATGAATAACTTTTTTTTAGCAAAAGGTGTTATTTAATTCGATCAGAGGACACTTTGTTTTCTTCCTACCACTCCCTACGTAGCAGAGAAGTGGAGACACTTAGCAGTCACTCGAAAGACCTTTAAAATATCCAGGTTTGGAATATATTAAGTTACATAATAAACTGTAACTTATAAAGAGTAACCGATAGTTGATTTGAAATCAATGACGCGAAGATATCTAAGATCCGTTTAAACATCTCATGCTAAAGAAGAAAAAATAATTTCCCCAGTATTATTGCTTGGAAGATAGTAAAAAACTTAATTGATATTCAATTTTTATCACGAATCAGAGATAGGATTCATAAATCACACAAGTTTAAATTGTGACAGTTTAGTAATTAAACCACGCATATGATCATAGGGCATTAAAGAAGCTCCTTTTTTTTTTTTTTTAAATAGTAATTAGCAACACAAAATTTTTTTCTCGGTTCATCTAATACTGTACTTTATACAAGAGAGATACTAGGTTTTCATAGTTGGTATCTATTTATATAAATATTTATTTTAGTTTGGTAAATAAAGTTAAAAACGCTAATGTTGAGGTTATCAGGATTCATTCTCTAGCGTGTGTAACTGACAAAAAATTATTTTAAAAAGATTTGGATTTATTTGATGTTCTTTGTTATATTTTACTCCGAAATTACACCACGAAAATTTTACTGTGTGATTTAATCTTTTGTACAATCTTTTAAATAATTGATTAAAAAAAATTTAATAATTACGTCAAGAAATCTCGTTTTAAATTTTCTTAGATTTACGTAACATTTAGTGCTGACATCTATTGGAAATAAGAGAAAGTACTCTGCAGTAAAATATACGATTTATTGATATTACTTTTTAAAAAGAAAACGTTAAATTATATCGTATTAATTAACGTTAAATTATATTATATCGTATCAATAAGATTAAATATGATATAAAAATCTACTTTTTCACTGTCAAACCTATTAATTCGCTATGTTTAACATTTAGATAGGTTCTAGTTTTCAGAGCAAAAGCTATAGTATTTTCTTTATTTGTACTAGATTTCTCATTATTTTGTTTTATTCCTTTTATTAAATAAGAATTTTTTTTAAAAAAATTAAAAATATTTCTAGACACATAGATACGTTTGCAAAAAATATGTGGTTCATATTTTGACTTAGAAAAAATTACAAATAATTCGCTTGCTACAGAAAAAAAATATATTAAAAAATCAATAATTGTCAAACATTATGTTGGTCCTAAATATGTTCTCGATTAAACGTGTTTAAGGTTAAACGTGTTTAGTGGTTAGGGGATTCCCCTTTTAAATTATCTATATTCTATTCCAGGGGTCCCCAACCCTATGCCCGCGGGCACCATGGCGCCCTTCGATCGGTTTAGGTGCGCCCGTTGCTTGTGCCCAACGATAAAATACTTCAGTTTTCCATTTTCCCATAAAATGTTAAGCAATATTTTTAACTTTTTCAATTTGGATGATAAACACAACCAAAATAGAAATCGCCATCCGCACAGATAAAAGCACAAAGCGAAATATAGCTGACCACTCGCGAATTGCATATATGAACTCATACTTTGTATGTTTTGCAAGCAATTTCGTAATAATTTATTTTACTCAAGGATATTAATACTAATTATATTCATATGTTAAATTAATTTTTAAAATTAAATTTTTTGTGCATTATATGCAGTGTGTATTATTTCCTATGTCTACCAACTATAAATTTATCTTGAAAAAATAAATGGTGCCCGCCATTCGACCGATATTCTGGTATTTGCTCTTTGGTACAAAAAGGTTGGGGACCCCTGTTCTATTCTAATATCTATATGTACGAATATTTTTTTCAAAAATTCCTACCTGCTCTAAATATAATATTGGAAAATATGATGCTTATATTTTAATATAAAACCTGTTCAAAATTACTCTCGCATTTCAAAAAAAGAAAATTTAAAAATCTTAAAATGTGCACCCTTATGTTAGCCTTTTATGTGATCTAGACTTCGCCCGTTTTAGACTAAATAATAATTTTTCAACAAATTTTTTTTCAATATTACTAAACGCATATGCATTATCTGACAACTTTTAAGCATGTTGCGTAAAATTTTATTTTTATTTATTAAGTGGTAGTAAATGTCTGCTATCCTTATTTTTATAAACTTATTTTTTATTAATTTTGACCACCACTATTCTTAAAAAAAAAATTAACTTTCTCAAAGTACAACGTAATTTTCTGCCTAAAATTTTAATTCAATTTCCATTTTACTATTTTTCGGAAAAATTATCCTCGAAAGGATTCAAAGTAGGCAGGTATGCATATGAGTATTTTTTGAAAACAGAGCATCCACATTTTATTATGAAATCAGTTTCAGATGAATCCCCCATTACAAAAATTATGAAAAACTTCGTGGAGCGTCGAAACTTATGATAGTGCTTAGTATGTGTTCCACTTAGCTTGTTTTGAACTTATTAAGATAAACTTTTTTGAAACAATTAGGGGTTCTTTTACAAAACACGACCATCATATTTTAAAAAGAAATCAGTTTCACATAATCTACGTAAAAATATTACTACGTAATATTATAGCTACGCAAATCTCGAATTTTACGACATAAAGTAACTTCTAAACATGCTCTAGACTAAGCTTGATTTGAATTTAAAACGAATTTTTTAAAAACATTTCTATGAATATTACTAGATATACAGAGATGCCAACTGCTCCGGACACGCCAAAATAATTTAAAACACGGTAAACATATTCTAACTAAAATTTGCTAATATTTGACTAGTTTTGTTTAAATTTTCAAAGTTTTAGCATGACTTAACTATAGCAAAGGGGCCAATTATGTAAGCCTTCGAATTAATTAAAAATAGTGGTGGATAAAAACCTATTAAATTGAACTTATTAAATAAAAAATCACAATTAATAAACTACCACTCGAAAATATTTATTCGCTGTACGGAGCAAGTTGGCATCTCTGGATATAAATGGATATTTTGATGGATATAAATGGATATGAAACCAGTTTTAAATAAATTTCCTGCCTCAAAATTTTTTTAAAAAAATTCCGTAGCGTTAAATATGCTTTCGACAAATTATATTTCGGAAAAAAAGTAATTAATTTCTACATATACTTATTTCTAGACACATGTTGGTATTTTAAGAACCTATGACGTTCTTATTTTAAAATAAAAACACTTTTAGATGAATTTCTAGTCAGAAAAAGTTATAAAAAAATGAATTAAGTGTTCAAACTTATGCTACGCTAAATGCTTTTGACTTTGATTTGAACTAATTAAGTTTCTTACAAAAATCAAATAAATTTCTTAGTGCATTAGGTTAGAAAAAATTGTCTAAATCTCCAACCTTATGATGCGCGAAATGCTTTCTACTTTGCATGATTTGAACTCAATAGGTTTATTTTCATGAACATTTCGTGAACATTAACATATTTTCGAAAAACATGATGTTCATCATATTTTAGCATTAAATTATTTTCAAATTGATTTCATACTATGAAAGTTACGAAAAACTAGCTAAGTCTGCAACCTTATGATATGTTAAATGCTTTTGACTTCGCGTGATTGAAACTAATAAATTTTTTTTTTTAAATTTCCATGCATATTTTACGTTATGTGAGGTATTTACCTAAAATATGAGTTGGAAATGGGTTCGAATCCCTGTCGATACGAATTCCGCATCCGGCTTGCACCAACCACAGTGCTAACGTGAAATATCCTCAGTGGTAGACGGATCATGGGTTAGAGTCCCCTTGCCGTCAGACTAACCGTGGTAAGTTCTAGTGGTCTTCCTCTCCATGTAACGCAAATGCGGGTTAGCTCAATCAAAAAGTCCGCAACTAAGGCAAGTTTATCTCAACACTCGAACCAGGAGTTCCCTTGTATTCTGGATTGGGTTCAAAATTACAAGGTTACGGAATTGAACATTAGTAGTCGTAAACCCATAAAAAGTGAGTCGGCTGTTCAACGACGGTTATAATTATAATATAAAAATATGATGTTAATATTTTGAAAGGAAATCAGTTTCAAAGGAATTTCTTACTATAAAAAATTTGTAAAAATTTAGCTAAGTGTCCGACGTGTCCATAATGACACTATACACCTTTGCCTTTGCTCGATTTAAACTCAATAAGATTTACACTAAATATGATTTCTAAACAAAAACATACAATTGTTATTGTTGTTATTGTACTAAGTTGTAATTGTTATGTTATGTTATTGTTGTAATTGTTATTTTTTTTTTTTTAGTAGTTAATTTACGTCGCACTAGAGTTGCACAATGGGCCATTGGCGACGGTCTGGGAAACATCCCTGAGGATGATCCGAAGACAAGTCATCACAATTTCGATCCTCTACAAAGGGGATGGCACAACCGCTTCGGTAGCCCAACGACCTGCACGCGAAGTCGAGCACTTTACGGTTAAACAGTGTTACGAGAACCGATACCACACACCCTCGGTCCCTACGCAGGCTTCGTCCACTCGCTTTCTGCCCGCTGTCGGTGATGCTTGNACTATTCTTAAAAAAAAAATTAACTTTCTCAAAGTACAACGTAATTTTCTGCCTAAAATTTTAATTCAATTTCCATTTTACTATTTTTCGGAAAAATTATCCTCGAAAGGATTCAAAGTAGGCAGGTATGCATATGAGTATTTTTTGAAAACAGAGCATCCACATTTTATTATGAAATCAGTTTCAGATGAATCCCCCATTACAAAAATTATGAAAAACTTCGTGGAGCGTCGAAACTTATGATAGTGCTTAGTATGTGTTCCACTTAGCTTGTTTTGAACTTATTAAGATAAACTTTTTTGAAACAATTAGGGGTTCTTTTACAAAACACGACCATCATATTTTAAAAAGAAATCAGTTTCACATAAATCTCGCAACGTAGAAAAATTAAGACGCAAATCTCGAATTTTACGACATAAAGTAACTTCTAAACATGCTCTAGACTAAGCTTGATTTGGATTAAAAACGAATTTTTTTAAAACATTTCTATGAATATTACTAGATATAAATAGATATTTTCGAAAAGTAAAATGTCAAAACTTTAGTATGAATCCAGTTTTAAATAAATTTCTTGTCTCAAAAATTTTTCTAAAAAAATTCCTTAGCGTTAAATATACTTTTGACAAATTATATTTCGGAAAAAAAGTAATTAAATTCTACATATACTTTATTTCAAGACACATTTTGGTATTTTAAGCGCAATGACGTTCTTATTTTAATATAAAATCAGTTTTAAATGAATTTTCTAGTCAGAAAAGTGAGAAAAAATGAATTAACTGTTCAAACTCATGCTGCACTAAATGCTTTTGACTTTGATTTGAACTAAATAAGTTTCTCACAAAAATCTCTAAAAATATTTCGAGTTATAAAAAGTTATTTTCCGCTAATATAACATTCATATTTTAATATAACCTGACATTTCAAATAAATTGCTCAGTGCATAAAGTTTGAAAAAATTGCTTAAATTTCCTACCTTATGACGCGCGAAGTGCTTTCTACTTTGCATGATTTGAACTCAATAGGTTTATTTTCATGAACATTTAATGAACATGAACATATTTTCGAAAAACATGATGTTCATCATATTTTAACATTAAATTATTTTCAAATTGATTTCATACTATGAAAAGTTACAAAAAACTAGCTAAGTCTGCAACTTTATGATATGTTAAATGCTTTTGACTTCGCGTGATTGAAACTAATAAATTTTTTTTTAAATTTCCATGCATATTTTATGTTGTGTGAGGTATTTTCCTAAAATATGAGTTCGAAATGGGTTCGAATCCCAGTCGATACGAATTCCGTATCCGGTTTGCACCGACCACAATGCTGACGTGAAATATCCTGAGTGTTAGACGGATCATGAGTTAGAGTCCCCTTGCCGTCAGACTAACCGTGGGAAGTTCTAGTGGTCTTCCTCTCCATGAAACGCAAATGCTGGTTAGCTCCATCAAAAAGTCCGCAACTAAGGCAAGTTTATCTCAATACTCGTACCAGGAGTTCCCTTGTATTCTGGATTGAGTTCAAAATTACAAGGCTACGGAGTTGAACATTAGTAATCGTAAACCCATGAAAATTGGGTCGGTTATAATTATAATGTAAAAATATGAGGTTAATATTTTAACAGGAAATCAGTTTCAAAGGAATTTCTTCCTATAAAAAATATTTTAAAAATTTAGTTAAGTGTCTGTCTTGTCCAGAATGACACTATACACCTTTGCTCGATTTAAACTGAATAAGTTTTGCACTAAATAAGATTTTTAAAAAAAACATACAACTTTTCAGTTATATAAGGTATTTTCAGAAAATATGACGTTTATATTTTCGTAGGAAATCAGTTTCAAAAGTTGATCAAAGTGGTCACCCACCCACTCACTGACAGATGCCAGTGTTCTACTGGGAACCAACCATGTCTCTAGGATCACTCATAATCATAATTTCTGATTCAGTGTATAGCTTTGTAGAAACAGCTTTATGGAAATTTCATAACAATTATTTTCACTATGGGTTTCGCACTTCGAAAAAACTAGTAATTCCAAATAACAAATTCAAAAATAATGGTCTTTGTTATCTATTATTTGATTGACTCTAACCAGAATTTGCATTACACGTGGAGGAAAACCAAGAAAACCTTCCATGGTTAGCCTGACGGCAAAGGAAACGCTAACCCACGATCCGTCTACCACTGAGGATATTTTACGTCAGCACTATGATCGGTGCTAACTAGATGTGAAATTTGTATCGACCAGCCATCGCTGGGATTCGAACCCGGTTCACCTCATTAGAAGGCGGACACTCTATCGACTGAGCCATCACGGCTCTTTTTAAGCTATATAATTATTTCCTAACATTTGATTCTATATTTTTATTTTCATCTTTTTCATCAGAATGAGTAACTGTATGAGAGAACGTAGTGCTTTGTTTCTGAATTTCAAAAATATTTTTATATAACGTAAAGTGATAAGTGACAAGGAGGTTAGAGTACAGTGTGACACTTCGGTAGGAAGGGTCAAAAATACTGAAAATAAAGTGTGACATGGGGGCCCCATATTTTGCTAATTATATTTCGATAGATTTTATTTAGAAGTAACACGTTACTTCGGACCAGTTTTTAAAATAACCAGGAATGCATATAACTTTTTTCGTAAATAACAGCCATCTTGACATCTCAATCCCAGTGAGTTCTATTTTTATTTTCAATCATCCCAAGTTAAATTCACTGAACTTTTCACAGCAGACTTTTACTTAAGTTAAATTAAATTACATTAACATTTATTTTCTGATAATATAGCCAATTTATGCATACATATTTATCAACTTATGAACGTTGAATTCTTTTGCAAATTCTATTGTATTTAATGAGCAATATTTCTCTGATAAAATATATATACTGCATTTTCTCTAAATATGTTATTTTATCATGTATCATTTATCTATATTCATCAATTATGTCTTTCATTTTTCAAAAATCAATTATTGTACATATCAAATCGTGTTTTATCTTTATTTTTGATTTAAGTATACAATCAATATTTCTAGTGTTATGTAAAAACGTCAATTTGTCATATTGAATTTTTACATTGTTTTATTATTTCACAAGCAAACGGCTTGATTTTTTTATGGCTACCACAATGTTTGCCAAATCAATGTATTTTACCATACTGTATGTAATTTAATGATGAATGGAATAGGGGTCGCTTTCTTTAAATAAAGANTAATACAGCCAGTTTATGCATACATATTTATCAACTTATGCACGTTGAATTCTTTTGCAAATTCTATTGTATTTAATGAGCAATATTTCTCTGATGAAATATATATACTGCATTTTCTCTAAATATGTTATTTTATCATGTATCAAGGTATGATTTATCTATATTCATCAGTTATGTCTTTCATTTTTCAAAAATCAATTATTGTACATATAAAATCGTGTTTTATTTTTATTTTTAATTTAAGTCTACAATCAATATTTCTAGTGTTATGTAAAAACGTCAATTTGTCATATTGAATTTTTTCATTGTTTTATTATTTCACAAGCAAACGGCTTGATTGTTTTTATGGCTACCACAATGTTTGCCAAATCAATCTAGCATAAATAAAAGTGAATCAAAGGGTAACACCATAAAAAATTTTCAAATGTAAATATATAAAAACAATCATAATTCTCCTCATATAAACTTATTTTATCTTTATGGAATAAATAAGCTTTGCATTCTTTTTATTTCATTGTAAAAATAGAGTTATATTAAGAAAGGGAGAAAAACATATTTACTCCAGCAAGTTCAAGACACGGAAAAATTATAACCTCTAACCCTGGCATTAAATTTAAAATCTTTGCATTCACCCTACCCCAAAAACATTAAGGAATCAAATATCAGGAAGTAGTTATAAAAGTTTAAAAATAAATATCAAGAATCGCCATTGTTCCGAAAGTGAAAAGGGTTCGTTAAGTCTTATCGCCCACTATTAAGACTATAAGAGTGTTTTAAACTTTTTTGTGGCGTACGCACCATTCTTCCATTCATTTAAAAACGAACTCCCAACGAGGTCAACGACTTTTACCTTTTCAACTAAATCCATCTCTTTAGCGTAGTAAGGTGAAGGTCAGTATGTTAGAAAAGGGCGAAAATGGTCAAGAATAAAAATCCAGTCAATTGGTAGGGAGAGCAAGTTAATGCAACCTCGTTTATTTTTGTTTAAAATTCATACGTTTTACTTTCCTTCTCTTATTATTCTGCGAGAGGAGATTGCAATGGCTGATGATAGTCTATTGACTGGGGGGGGGGAATAAAAAAATATTTTATTGTTGTAAGATATCCATCTTTATCTATTCATAGTATAAGCTTTAAAACTAAGTTGTTGCTGATGCAATATTATTAAGATGAAGCTGATATTGAAATATCCTTGGTACATTTTACAGGTTCAAAAACATAAATTGTTATTATTCATCAACTTTAACTTTGAAATTTTTAACTTCTAAACATAACCTGAAACTGAAATAAACATAAATCCGTAACTAGAGGCAACTTGAGGCCCTTAACGCTATTTTTCTGTCGCCAAGGAAAATAAAAAAAAAAGCCATAGTTTAAGTGCCTTATACTTGAAGTAATGCGATGATTTTAAACTATACAGGGTGATTCTAAAAAGATGGGGGAAATTTTAGGAAGTGATAGTACACACCCAGACAAACAATTTTTATCAAAGAATGCATGGTCGAAAACAAAACGCAAAGGTGCTGGCGCATTTGGAAAGTTGTTTGATGCAAACG
>NC_092212.1:77776830-77782332 GCF_043381705.1 Parasteatoda tepidariorum
TATGGTTATCGGTGGTTATCTGCTAGTGGTAAACGTTAGCTCAGACGTTACTTATGCCTCTTCGACGAAAGAGAGCGGGATTTCAACAACTTACGGAGTTAGAAAGGGGGAGAATCATCGGCCTTCGTGAAGCTGGATTGTCTTATCGTGCAGTAGCCGCTCGTGTACAGCGTAACAGAAGCACAGTGATGCGTGTTTGGAAGTAGTGGACGGACGAGTGTCAGACAACTCGGAAATCCGGGAGTGGACCCCGAAATGTCACGTCAGCTCGCGATGTTAGACACCTGGTCCGCATGGTGTTGACAGACCGTACGGCTCCCTCTAGACAACTGGCAGCACAGTGGTCAATAGCTACAGGTGCTTCATTGTGTGCTTCATCAATTCGTAGACGTCAACTGCAGCGTGGACAGGGCGCAAGGGACTCCTTTATACAAGATCACCATCACGCTAAACCATAGCCGCCTGCGGCTGCAATGGGCCAATCAGCATAGGAACTGGCGTGCTGATTGGCAGCGTGTTGTGTTTTCTGACGAATCCCGCTTTAATTTGTGGTACCATGATGGCCGCATTCGTGTCAGACGCTATGCCGGTGAACGCCACCTTCCGGAGTGTATTATCGAAAGCTACAGTGGACGAACACCCGGAGTTATGGTCTGGGGTGTCATAGCATATCATGGACGATCTCAATTGCTACGAATTGTGGGCAATCTGAACAACAACTGGTGCATCAGTGAAGTTTTACTGCCCCAAGCTGTTCCCTTCCTTCAAGCCTTGCCAGGTGCTGTATTTCAACAAGACAATGCCCGTCCTCATATTGCTGGGATTGTTCAATCCTTCCTTGCATTGCGACAGGTATAGCTTCTTCCTTGGCCTGCGTATTCCCCAGATATGTCACCGATTGAACATGTGTGTCATTTCGTTGGTCGGTGCCTCGCTCGTGATCCTCGTCCTGTTGCTTCTACAGACGAACTTTGGGTACGCATGCAAACTATATGGAATGCTCTTCCTCAGACAGACATTCAAAATTTGCTTGACTCCATGCCACGTCGTGTAGCAGCGCTTATTGCGGTGCGTGGTGGTTACACAAAATACTTATTTCGATCTCTTGTTATTGTTTGCTTGTTTTGAAAGTTTAATCATTTATTTGTACCACTACCACTCAACTGTGTAGTAAATTTCATTCAATTATGACGATTCCTTCATGGTGTTGCATTTTTCACAAACAGGAGTTTACTAAAAACCTTTTTTCAATGAAGCAAAAATATTGCAGTTTCAAACCTTTCATCCTAAAAGGATTAAAAAATTATTTTTAAAGCTTTTTTTAAAAGTATTGTCACTCAGGTAAAATGGTCACATGGGTCCATAATGACGTTTTAGCTGACGTCATAATGACGCCACACTAGCGAGCGATAGGATCAAATTGCATTGTCCATTAAAATGTCATGACAAGGTGGATTTTAGCTGAGCACACAAGACCTTTCTAAACCAAACCTTACAATTACCTAGATTTAAGATTATTTTCACCTTAAGACCAGCTTTATTCAGGGATTTGTTCACGCTTGAAAACCCTAAGACAACATCGATTTAAGGTTTTTTCCAAGGTTTTGGATCAGAGTAGAGCAGATGGTCACAGATCTCGTTTTAAGGTTAGAAGGTTTACGCGTAAATCGCATAAAAACCTATTTAGAATTACATTAAAATGTTTTTAAGGGAAAATGAACCTTATTTTGCTATCTGGGATTTTAAAATTTCAAACTATAAATTGTTATTGTTCACAATTATCAACTTCAAATTTGTAGCTTTCAACTTCATAGTAGAACATAAATCTGAAATAAGTATAAATCTGTATCTGGGGGGGAGGGGGCCAGTCAAATAGCGGGCCGCAACTTTATCAAAATTTTATATAGGACTCCTTTATGTGTGAAGGAACATTAAATATTACTGTCAGATTTTTAACAAGTTGAACAAAACAAAAGTATTGAATTACAAATCAAACTACGAAGAAGATTTTTACCTGAGAAAATTTTTTTTTGTCCCGTTGGTATATTAAACTTCACAGAAACGAAGAAATTAGATTTTTTTAACGAAAGAAAAGTATATTAAGCCCATATAGATTTCTTACGAAAATTGCCCGCAAAAAAATGACAACTAATATATTTTAGTTCGCGGGCCACAAGAAAAGGCTTCGCTGGCCGGATGTGGCCCGCGGGCCACCTGTTGGTAACCACTGATCTAGATGTTTACACATAAAAACAGGAGTAGAAGGTTTAAATAGGACGGTTACTTGCTTATGTTCTTAAAAAATTTTAATTTGAACGAGATTGAACTACTATTTTGAACTACTATTTTGAACGAGAATAAATTAAAACTGATACATTTACACATTCTTAAATTAATTTTTTAAGTATTTAAAAAAAAAAATTATGTAATAAATCTCGTTTTCTGACATGTGAAACATAAGATTGTCAAAAAATGTGAAATATGCAATGTCGATTATTTTTCCAATAAATTTAATGTTTATGATTATCTGGTGTCCTAAACTTCGATGGAAAAAGTTATTATAGAGTTTTTTTTTTTTTAAATAAAGAAGTATACTGCTGAAGTTGGAAACATTTATTGCTTATAACATAAATATCATTATAATTCTGAATTTGTTGCCGTTACCGTTTACAAGTAAACTGTGTTTTTTTTTGTTTGTTTTTTTTTTGCATTGTAATTTTCTTATTTTAATTATTATTTAACTGCTACCGAGCAAGTAACTGTTTACAGAGACCTCACAAGTTTGAGCTATAATTTAATTTAATATAGCAGTTTTGGCTTAGTATTTACAATAAATGAAATCGTAGTTGAGCATGGATACTATTTGTAATATAAACTGGAAGCAATTGCATTTGTAATATTATCTGGTAGTTCCAACTGATAGTGTTCTAATACGTGCATATATACTATACACGTGCCTTTGGAAATTTATTTTTTGGGGCCATTTGTAATTTTCCAGAAGAAAAAAAAACTCTCAGTTGTAATGTAGGTTCTTTGCGCTATGTAATTCTTATCACATCGAGCAAAACATAGTTACGTATTCCGACCGTTTAATATCCCAATGTCATCGTCTTAATTTTGAGTGTCTCTTACAATTTAAAATTGTATCAGAAGAAATAAAACAGGTCATATTTAAGAAGGATTTTCACATTAGCACTTGCTCGAGTGGTCATACGATTTGTTGAAAAGTGACTAGAATATTAATGGCGGATATTTCCAATAGCTTTTAATCTATAAACCACAAATCATCGAAATCGATCACATAATCATTCGAATGTTCTCCTTCGATCTTCATTATTCATTCTTCTTATTGAGGTGCCATCTGTAGATCAGAATAACATCAGAAGAGCCAGACGTAGCTCTGGGCGAACGGGACAATATTGAGGACGATTTAGCTTGATCGTGAAAAAAAAACAAAATGCAAATTAGTTCAATATCAAAGTTTGGCGTGGTTATTTAGTCCGAAAGCGTGCCGAACCACGCCAAGGTTAATGATTCCGCGGTGAAGATCAATAAGCAATTTTGATTGATTTTTTGCTCCTGAGTGTAATTAGTATAAAATGTTATCAGTTTCCATAAACTAGATCTTATACATAAATTAGAAATTTCTTTTTCGTACCTGGGAAATGGCGATTGACATTTATGCTTTAGTGCAAAGCAATTTTTGCATTTAGTAGAAAGAGTGTTGATTCATAATAATTATGGGTGCTAATTCACATTCTTTTATTGGTTTAAGATGTTGGTATTTGTTTTATTTCATTATTAGTATAAAATGTAATTAGTTTCCATAAACTAGATCTTATACATAAATTAGAAATTTCTTTTTCGTACCTGGGAAATGGCGATTGACATTTATGCTATAGTGCAAAGCAATTTTTGCATTTAGTAGAAAGAGTGTTGATTCATAATAATTATGGGTGCTAATTCACATTCTTTTATCGATTTACGAGATAACCTAGTTAGTAGGGCATCGAACCCATGTCCAAGAGGTCGTGAGTTCGATCCTCGCTGACCGAAGACTAAACATGTAGCCCATAACAAATCAATACCTCTGGGGATACTGAATTGGAAATTGATCGTTCTCTGCTTTAGCTCAAATTCACGATCTGTGGATGAATAAATGTATGTATGAATGAGTATGCCCTAAAAAACGGGTTGTGACGTGTGAGTGACTGAAGTCGTACTCTTAGCTTTAAATGGCGACACTGAAAAACAAGAAATGCACCCTCTGTCTTAAATTAGCTTGCTTTTCACCAAGCAAGCTTGTTAGTCTTGGCAAGTGATGTTAGAAACAACAACAATAACAGACAATAATTCTACGACTGATTTCTCTTGAACTTGTTAATCATTTTTTAATAATTTCTTTCTTCAAAACATCAAGAACTTTTCGCTCACATAAAAAACTAAACGAATTAAAAAAAAACTCAAGTTAACTTTTCATCAAGGACTTCAGAAAAAAATATTCTACATTCCATTTCTAATGATACAAAGAATATAAATTCAAGTGTTAATTTTTTTTATGGTGGAAATCAAATGCAATCAGACTAACCTCATTCCCCCTTGATTATACCCTGGTTGGGAATAATTGCTAATAGCAATAAATTAGGGTTTCTTCAACCTAACATTGTTTTTTAAAGTGGTAGCAAAATTGAAAACAATATTTAAGTTTTTCGTATATACGAAACAAATTTTTAATTTAAAGAAGAACTATTTGTGTGCAAAAATTATCGGAATCCTTTTTTAGTGTACAGTGCTCCAAAAAAACGGACCACCCTGATTAACTTTTGATTTAATGATCGAATCTTCATCCAAGGTTTCGTGGCCAAAATTAGTATTTTGATAAAAATTTGTTTTAAAATTTGTATTTAGGGATTTTTATGTGCAGGTAAATTGAATTCATAGTTGAAAGTTTGAAATACACTAAAAATATCCCGAAAAAAAACAAAATGACGGCTGAAATATGGCGAGCAAAAATAAAAAATAATATAGTACGTTTAAATAATTAAATATAGCAATGAAAATATAATCATTTTCGTAATTTTATATTCAAAATGAAAAGCAAATTGTATTTCCGAAGTAATATTACAAAATAACGCGAATTAATTACAAAATAACGCGAAAACATGAAAAAAAAACATAATTTTGGTTTTTCGGCATATTTAGTCCACCTTTGCAATACGGGCAAAACGGGGCAGGTTTTTTCGAAAGAAGAAACATCGAAGAAGACAACAAAAAAAAAGTTTAGCTAATTACCTCGTGGAACTTTTTGGAACTAATTTTCGAAAGTCATTCAAACATTGTAAAATGTCAAATGATAAGATATAAACTATAACTTTGTCAAGAGTATTAACTAATCCAACAAATTGAAAAATTGTACTATAATTAAACACTAATTACTCTGATAAAAATGTAACAGTAAGGTGAAATTCCTATATATATTTCTGAAATAAAAATTTAAAAGTT